>NW_020455503.1:237402-276482 GCF_003342845.1 Nothoprocta perdicaria
CGGCGCCGGGGACACGGCGAGGCGGCGGCGGCGCGCGCGGCACCCACCTACCTGACAAGGCGAGCCCCTCGCCACGGCGGGCGTCACGGCCCCGCCAGCGTCACGTGCGCCGCGGCGGCCAACCGGCGCCGGACGCTCTACTGCCCGCCAGCCAATGCGGGCGCGCCCCGCCCCGCCGTGACGCGACGCGCCCCGCAGCCACTGAGCGCGGGGCTAGGCGGCGCTGCGCCCGCCCCCGCAGCGCCGAGGCGGCGGCGCGATTGGCAGGGGCGGGGCGGCACCGCCCCCTTACGCGCGGGGGCGCGGCCGTTGACGCCGCCGTTGGGGGCGGGAGGCCGTTAGCCGGGAGGGGCCGCGTCCCTCCCGAGCGCGGCCGCTGTGAGGGCAGCTCAGCGCCGTTGGCAGGACCCTGGTGCCAGGCCTGCCCTAGGAGAAAGATACTGTGTCCCCCCAACACACATAACAGTCCCCTTTCCAAAAGAAGCAATAAAGCTCAGGTCCCTTCCCTTCCCACTGCCAAGTTTTCCCAACAGCTTTTTAGCTTTAAAGCCATGCTTAAGAGTATCTTGTGTTTCAGTAGAAGCGCAGATGGTTCCCTCATCCCTTGCAGCATATATTTTCTCCACTGGGCAGTCACAGCCTGTTTTATGTTCAGCAGCTGGTCCTGACAGTCCAGCTGTGCAACTCAAGTGTATTACAGAAGCCTGAGGAAGATTTATACTTAAATCATCTTGTTTACCAAGTATAATAAGTAAGATAAGTGGTGTATCTTGAGCGCTGGTAAGTTGACTAATTTCACGAGAAGACCGTGAATGGAAAACCTCACTTCCCAGTAAAATAAAATTGGCTTGCGGTCTTCTGCATCCTGGTAGACCATCCCTGGACACAAAAAATCCTTGAAATGGCCCCGAGCCACAGAACCCGCCACTTGGGTCAGATGTCGCCAGTGGGCAAAACTCCAGAAGCCGCTCAGAGGACGGCAGCTCCCAGCGCTGTGGCGAGGGGTGACCATGGGTCTGGAGCTCCATGTCTGCCTCAGCAGCCATTGCTGAACCGCTGCTTTCCATAGGCAAAATCCCAAATTTCCAGCAACCACCATTATGCCAGAGGGTGACCCTCCACTTCACGCACGTCACACGTGATGAAACGTGAAAAGGCTGCCATGCTTAATGCAGTCACTGCACCAGATTCGTACCAACAAACAACCTCAAAACCTCTGGGGGAAAAAATGTGTGAAAAACAGTGCTGAGTATAAATAAAAATATTATTTGTGCAGTGAAAGGTTCTCTCAGAGTCTATCACTGGTGAAACTGAATGCACCACACATTTTTTACTAAAGGTAATTGCTAAATGTCTTTTCAATTTCTTTAATCACTTTCAACATTTCTAAAACATCCTAGAATAGTTTTGTATCTTGTTTTTAGTACCAATGATTTATTTTTAGTATTAAGCAAATGTTATCCCCTTCAAAAGTTACTGCAGGGTGGATATAGAAGACTCGATTCAGACTTAAATAACTAGTTAAGAACACTTACATAATAAAAACACTTGAGATACAATGTACTCCAGGTCTAATACGTTTGTATAACTTTCCTGCTATTTAGTATTTGATCACTGGAAGGTGGGAAGTTAAAAGAAATGTAAGGAATGGAAAATACATCAAAGTGAATAAAATAACTCATGAACATTGCAGCGAAAGGGCAGATTAAAAAATAAAATTAAAAAAAAAATCTTGATTTTGTGTTATCCGGGGCATTTAGCATCCGAATCATATAACAGACAGGAAAAAAAAAAAAAAAAAAAAAAAAAGTTAAATGATTGGGAATTATGTTATTATGGCACTAAGGGAATGGGAATTTTGTTATGTTATTATGGCACTAAGTTAAAAGATTGGGAACATGTTGCATGAATATTAAAATATTCTGTGTTCTGTTTTTAACATATTGCATTTAAAGGAAATTAATTCAATTTAATTAAGAAGTAGTAATAAAGTCTGCTGTTGTAGTGCGTTTGATAGCTGATAATAGCTGAAGCGCTGCCATATCAGACATGTCCTGTATTAAGTGCTGGACAATACCCGGTGTTTAGGAAGGGGCCTAAGAACCCAGATACGATCAGTGCAAACCTGTTCCAACCCAGGGCCCATTATTCTTGAATTTGTCATTCCTGTGTTTAAAAAACACTAATGAAACTATCCTGTGTGCACTTGTCTGAACACTTTGAGGCATTTAATTTATGCTTTTTTTTTCCTCTTACAATATTTTATAGAAATCGTTTTTTCTGTTTATGGGTTTAGCTATGGGGTTTATTTATTTAATTTATGGCTTTATAAACCAATATAAAAATAAATAGATAAGCTATTTAATAAATATATTGATTTCTTATATGCAATTTATATTATATAAAATTTTATTTATGTTATATATTATATAATATATAATTTATTTTATATATACAGCATATATGTGTGTGCATTTATATATTATATTACATTACATTACATTACATTACATTACATTACATTACATTATAGTGTATATATGTAATATGTATATATAAAGCTTCTTTTTGTATCTCCTTTTGTACTAAGCTGCATACATACCAAAGAACCTCCAAGATTTCTAGCATATTTTATGATATGGACTTTGTTGTATGGTGGGGACCTAAATTAGAAGGCAGTTTGCGAAACAGCGAGTATTCAACAGGTGAAAGTTATTAAAAACTGTTCTTTACTTGGCAGCAGAAAGCATTTTTTTAAATGTAATTTGACATTAGTTATTTTTCAACAATGTTAATCTGAGATTAAAATCTTCATTTACATGCAAATACTGAACTCAGTGTAAGAAATTATCAGTGACAGCGTTTAATATGAATGTAGACACAGACAGACGCCTCCTTCAGTCATGTTTCAGCTCTGCTCAAGCATGTATCTTACTGGATTGGACAGATAACTTTTCAGTCATGTCATGCTGTACACAGAAATAAAGAAGATCTTTTATGATTATATGACCATGGTTTGGCCATTTAGGTGCCTTAAATAGCTGTGAACCTGATAAAAACTGGTGGAAGCTTCTGTGACATTAGAAGTTTTCTGATTAGAGTTTAATGCAGCTTAATAAACAATTCAACTAATTTTTAAGAAGAAAGGAAGGATTATCATTGTATTTTCCAATTAGCTTTTTTAACCTTTGTATATTTGTTAAAAGTAGAAAAAGGATACGGTAAACACTAGAATATATTGTAAGCATATGCAAGTTGCTTAAAATTTGGAATGCTCACTTATTTTATTTAGAAATTGCAATCAATAATTGATCTGAAAAAGTATTAAAAGTGTTTTGAAGAAAAAAGTGTATATGTCTGGAGATAAGTATAAATGTAACAGAGGGAGTAGTTCATTATTGCTCCTTCAAACTGCTAATGTAAAATGCAGAACATTTTGTAGCCATTGCAATGTCTAATCAAAAATTCTTTTGGATATACCAAAGAATTCTATGATATACAAGCCACTTATATGGGGGAAGATATTAGAGAATTATACTCAGAATAAAAGATTGGAAAGAGATTACTGTGAGAGATAAAATGAAGATAATAACAATTTCCCATATAATCTCAGACTTTTGATCTCCAGGAATGGTATATCAGTTCTTCTTTTGCTAAATTAAACTTGCCACAGTTCCTTGCTGAACTGGCATGAATGAATAATACATTTCTAAACTATTGCATGTCTTGGAAAAAATAGTTTACTGTTTCATACATTCTTTCCTTTTCCATTATGTCTTCGATTGCTAAAAATGTGCTTATTATAAAGCAAAACAGTGAAAAGGCTTAAATAACTACACAAACCATGTATAAAACCAACGGAACTTTTGTTCCAGAGAGGGAATACCATTACTGATGTTATTAATATACATGAAAATTAATATTATTCTGCCATTACCTATCTAGAGAATAAAACCAGGAATGCTAAAGCAATAAACCAAGAAACGTGTGAACAGAATACAGCAAACAGCTGAGCTTTTTCATTTCACCTCTGCCATAGATATCCCACTGTACTTAAGCAAAGCTCCTCGTGCTGCTTTATCTCTGGCTGTAACGGGCAGTGCTAACACTTTCCTTGATTGATGTCAAAAAGAGTAGATTATTAATATTTATAAAACATTTCCAAATTTCTGTATGAAAAAAGTTAAACAAATGCAAATAACACGCAGAATAAGAGTGTTTTAATAATTTCTATCATTGGTCCTGAAATCTAATTTTCATATTCTTTTCACAGATTCTCCTGATTATTGGATATTTTAATGTTTTTGATTCTTTTTCTCCCATCTCCATTTTGTTCTTCGTATTTTGAATTTCAATGTCTGTTGCTATGACAACAGCACGTTCTAAGTAGTGCTCCTTTCAGACCTTTTTCAAGTCTATGCTGTGCTATTTAAAACTGCACATTTTGTGTTTTAGGTGTCTGGAGATTTCCTCAGAATATCCTGGCAGGGTTTTCCCTACTAGAAGCAATGGTGCAGCTGAGTATTCCTAAATCTTTACACCTGCTAATGATTATCGCTTCTTATCTAGAGCACTTTGAATAATTTCCTCTCTGAAGAATGGTGGCTAAATAGAAATTGGCATGGTTAGCAGTGGGAAACATGTTAGTCCATATGAATATACATGTATACAAATATTTATATGTGTATAACACATATATATATATTTATACATGTGTATACATATACACATACAATTGCACACCTGTGTGAACATACATGCACAATTCATTTATCATTCTCAAGTAAAGCTGCAATCCACCACAGAACTTTTTTGAAGAGCATCCACTCTTGGAAGCTGAGCCATGTGAACATCAGAAAAAGAAAATGAGCCAGTAAGTTCTCTTTAATTTCACAAAATCATAACAGATGCAAGGAATATTATGAAAAACCTGAGGAAACTGAAAGTATGGTTTCATTCTTAAAAGAGGCTAGCAATGTATGCTAATGCCTGAACAGAATACAAACACATAACGAAGGAGCCAGTAATAACTAGGAGGTAAGCATAAACATTAAAATCTCTGACTTCCTGAGATTTAAATTCATGGCAAATTTCCTGCAAATTTACCACGAATTATAGTCATAGGTTGCAAACTAAAAAATAATCATAGGTGTGTTCCTCAGTTCCACAAACGGACACAACTGTAATCTAAGTGTAGGATTTAAATAACGCACTATGACAACTAACAGTAATGAAGAGGACAGAAGTTTTCAGTAGCCCCACAGATGCATTCCTAAGCACATAGATGAATTTGAAATCAATTGCAAAACTTATTACAAACATTGGACTTTGATTCCTAACATGAGAAGCACCAGTTTTGTCCCGTGCATCAAAGGATGCGTTCCAGGATCACCTGTTTGGTTTTGAGTTTCCCATTTCTAGGTCTAGGGAGCAAAATTTCTGATTTTAATCTTCATATTCTGATCCTGATCCTGAATAGTATAATTTCACCAATCTACTTGGGAATTGTGTTTCAGGTTCCCCCTTAATGTTATCTGAAGAGCTAGCTACTACACTAGAACTTAGAGGAGTAAGAATTTTAGCTGTTAGTCTGTCCTTGAGAAACAAGGGATTGCTATCTTGTGGTTTAGTTAACAAGCCAGAGTAAGGTGTGAATGTGTATGAATCACACAGCAAAGCAACCACCTTAAAAGAGTTCTAGGTGCTAGGGCAAATTAATTTTCTAACTTCAAGAAGGTGTAATGATAATCTGTTTATGTAAAAGCACTCCAAAGTTTTTGTTGATGTCTTCTCTCAGACTGGAGTGTCATGATATGAAGCCCTCAGCGATACCTTAATTTAGTATTACTGCCTCTACCTGATGGGACTTCTACTACCTTATAGTCTTCTCTCCTTCAGTGTGCTGTGCCTTTATGTTTTCCAGCACAAATGTTTGCACAGCTGGTCTGTGAAGTAGATAAAGGAAATGATCTTATCTTAAAAAAATGTCTTGCTATTATTAATTTCAAATGCATTTTATACATATATTTTTTATATGTGTCTTGCTAAGCTTCTTCTTACTGTTTTTTTTCTTTTTTAGATGAGATGTTGTCTCTCTGTCTGGTTAATAGATGATTGTCTCCTTGTCAGCCACACAAATGGTTGGCCCAGTACAATTCAGTAAGCTAAGACTAGGAATGAGCAGGCAGGTAAAAGAGACAAGCATGGCAATACCTTAAGACACCAAAGACCTCAGCTCTTGAAAAGCAACCAGAGATTAGCTCTCTGGGGGAGTCACAGTGGCTTTCCAAACACATCTTCCTTTCTTTTTCAGTGTATTTGGAGCTGAGGTGGAGACTGTGTGTTACACAAACTGAACTAGTTTATGTGCTTAAATAAAGCATGGCCATCACTGTAACTACACTCGTATGAAGCAGAGTTATCAGTTATCATAAAAAAAATACACATCAAAACCATCATTTGATAAGCCACTACCTTTATCCAAAGCAGCAGTTTAAGGTATTCATGTCTCTCTGCCCGCAGGGCACATATTTTTTCTCATGCTGTAGTATGCGCAGCTACCCTGGCTTGTGCTGACACCATTGCACTGTTTTGTTCACATTGTGAACAAAATTTGTAAGTGTAAATAAAAACCTGTAAACAAATAATATCTTTAGAGTAGCACTTAGTAGACAGTGATCTAGAAGTTGAGCCTTTACCATGAGACAGCAGCATTACTCACAGAACACATTAATTACTCAGTCCATCTGGACAGGTTACGGTTACACATACTTTTGTGAAGGGCATTAGTCTTAGCATCAATCTAAAATGTATGTAAGAGCAGGAGACAATTCTTGAGGAAAAGGTGAAGCTCTGTATCTTGCTTACCTTAACATTCCATGAGAAAGAGAAGAGGAAACACAAGGGAGTGTGTATAAATACTATAATTTTCTATATACTTCTTTTATGTTAATCTTTGATGTCAAGAATAATTTCAAGGTAAAGATGACGAATATTTTCCTCAGCTTAGGGTTTCCGTGCTTAAGAAATGCCCCATACTTTCAAGTTTTGGTTTTCCTATTTCAGGATCAAGGAAAGAGTGAAAGGATTACAAAGGCCAGAAACATCCTCTTAAAATCCTGTGCTTTTCAGAGAGCTGTCTGCTCCAGCAGTTTTTTTTTTCAGTGCTTATTAGTCAGAGAATCTGGAGGGACACCATGTCTTTTCAAACTACAGAACTGGAAAACTTAGGAAGAGACAACACTGTGGAGCTCCCAAGGCAAAAATGACATTTTTATCTTTGTTTACTTAGAAGCTTTCACAGAGAAACACAAGACCTTTCCATAGAAGGTCTGTAAAATGGAATTTCTTCACAGCAGAAACTGCTTTTGATTTTGGGGCCTCGATCCCCTGAGATACTTTGCCAGTTGTTACTCTTCCTAAAACATGGTGTATCTTTCACAACTGAAATTATCTTTCAAGTGTTACACAGCACAGCAAAAATAACTGGATATGAAGAGCAACTAGCCAGACAGAGCTTCTTTGCTCCCACAATCTTTCCCTACAAGTCTTCCAATTCTACAGCAGTTCGAAAATGCCTACCTAGTAAAGCCAGCTAGTGAGAGTTCTGTAAATAAATATCAATGTACATTAACAAATAAATCCCTTCAGAAAATGAATTAAGAAAAAAAAAAAAAAAAGATAGAGAGAAGGATGCAGTAGATGTCTCCGAGCCCGATGCAAACTTTGCTACTGCATGTTATTCAAGAAATTATTAGAAGCTGATGAGCTCATAGCCCTGAAAGTTAAGGTGGACTTCCTGGTGTACCTAACATAATGGTGTTGTAGGACATTCAATGATTGTTCATCAGGATGTACCACTTTTATGTAGGTTACTGAGGCCTTGATGGGTCTGCACAATCTTTTAAGGAAGAGTGAGTACACACACACACACACACAAACATACTTTTTTCATGAGTCTTTTAAGTCATCTGCACTGCATCACAGTGAAAGTGGCAATGCAATCTACAAACAAGAATCTGATCCAGCAATAACCACTTCCACATAGTGGGAAGCTTTTCCTATAAGGTACTGATCCCTGCAGATTGAAACCATGTTTTGACATGATTGGAGTGGGATCATGTCCAACAGCCAACACCATGAATTCCACAGCTTTGAGTAATAGGCACCAAATGAGAAACAGGCAGACATCCATACTCCATCTTCGAACACCTGCAGGTGAAGCTGCAACAAACTGATTAGTGAGTAGCTTTTGCTTTTTGCCCTTGTCTAATCAGCTACAGTAAATCAATTGTGCCCTCTAGAATCCAAAGAAGGATAAGACAAGCTTCTGACTTGCTTCTATTTTGTTGTTTAAAAAAGAAAACCTTCAAAAGATATTTCAAAAGAAATGTTTATCAAAAATCTTATTTGCCATGTTTTATAAATATTAACTCATCTCTATTTCTATCCTTGTTGCATATAATTGCAAACAATGTTTCCTGTAATTTTTTTCTCTTCTGTTATTCCAGGATTATGTTGATACAATTTCAATAGAAAATGTGCTAAAATTGTTAATGTATGTGCACAGAATAAAATGCCTGTCATTTATCAGCATTCTTTACCTACCGTTAAATATGAAATTACAGGAATTGCTTGGCTAGCTTATATTAACTATCTGGAACAATGTTTGTACTTAGCATAAATGGAATTTTTATGATTGATATACTTGATTATGATTCACCTTTATATATGCCTTGATATACTTTATTACTGTTCTTTTAGATAATCAGGCTAGCACATTTAAAGTCACGTTCTTCTTGTTTCATCTTTGTCTCTTTTTATATAATGTATGAATTCGAAGACATGCCTACCTTAGAAAACAATGAACCAGTAAAAAAATGGTCTTGTTACACCACAGAGAAGCTACTTATTGCTGCAGAATGTAAGTGAGGCTTAATTAACATGGAATCCAATAATTTGATTGGTGTTTTCTATATAGGTCATACAGCTAAACATTTGTAGGTACCAAAGCCTCACATTATTTTCCTGTCTTAGTACAAGACAGGGCAGCATTATTATCCTGGACCTTTGCCATAATAATTAGGAGCGCTACGATCCAATCCACACAGGTGTTTGTCACTGTGTTTAAATTCCGAATGCCTGTTTCTCAGACTGAACCTGGAGTACCACGTTAGGCCCCTGTGTTTAATCCTAACAGCAAAAGAGCAAGGAGAGCAAGTCCCCTCGACACACAGTAGCTGAGCATGGCATGAAGGCACCATGAGGGCAGCACCTCCCCACAGAGCGGTGTGGGCAGCGACTCCTGGTGACACCAGGGCAGATCCCGGCCACGGGCCCTGTCCTGCAGCCCCCAGGGGAGCAGGGCAGCCTACGACAGCACCAGTCCAGCCCCCAGGTGCCACTGTGGCCTTGGGAATGGGCCGAGGCCTGGCTGGGAGTCACCCACGTGTTGGGATTGGGTCCCAAAGGTCAGGGGGGCCCGGCAGGACACGGTGGCGCTGGAGCTCAGCACCACTGTGGTGTTGCAGGTCATGGGCCCTGAACAGGCTGACATGGGGTTCTGGGGCTGGTGGGAAGGGAAGGACAGGGTGGTCAGGACAGGGAGGTCAGCTGGTGCCTTCAGGACACTCAGCTGCCAAGAAGGGACGTACAAGTGAAGCGGAAGTAGGAATTCCAGGAAATGAGGAATGCTAAACATAAGGGTAAGTTTACAATCCAGTCCTCATAGCTTTAGGTCACTAACTGTAGTTAAAAAGATTCATAAACCCTGCAGCTCGCTGCCCGTGCAGTCCATTTTGGAGACAGTTACAGACCTTGCTCCATCTGCTAAATGTCCTTGACACAAAGCTAGGCTTCCTCAACTACCTCCCCCTCTCTCCGAGCCAAGAGAGTGTTTTTGTTGTTGTTTTCTAGCAACAGAGAAGTGATGGAGAGTGCCTTTAAGACATATATGAAAAAAAATGTCCACTATGCATTGCTGAAGGGTAACTGGTTTATGATGTGAAAATGACAGGAAAACTGATCCCAGTCTCCCATTATTGAAGTGATGCAACCAAATGTCCAACTATATGACGAACACTTGGGTATTGCTACAGAATGAAGTCAGGGCTAAAGCTGGCTTTGTCCTTTTTAACTGAAGGTGACATATTTTTTATACAAATATCAGTCATAACATAACTGAATAATTCATGTTGGGTGAAACCTCAGGAGGCTGCTAGTGCACTGAGTTAAGAGCAGGTTGCAGGGGGATGTATCCATCTGAGCCTTGAAAAACATCAACTTCCTTGAGCAATCTGTTCCTCTGACTGGGAGGAGAAGTTTTCCCTTATATGCAGTCTGCATCTCTTGTGTTTCAACACATATCCGTTGTCTATTGTCCTCTTGCCATATCCTACTGTGAAGAGCCTCTGTCTTATCCATTTCCTCCTCTCAGAGACTGGAAAACTGCTATTAGATCTTCTTGAGGCCCAGCCCTCTCCCTGTCTACTCCCCTCATTCCTTTCTCATCTCCCCCTCCAAGTACTCCACTTTTCATAAACTTCCAGGTAGAGCAGGACCCATTAACCACTAACACTTGGAGCCTGATCATTCAACCATTTTTTTACCCATCTGGTTGTCCAGTTCAGCATTCTAATCTATATACAAGAATATTGCAAGAGAGTGTGCTCAAATTTGTCCTGAAGATAGGTCTTAATATGCAATTCAACAAAATTTGCACTGAATTCCTCCCTGTAATTCTGTTTTCATCCTAAAGTACACAAATTATGTATACAACTTGAAATATAAAGCAATTAAATTTAAATCTTTTCTCTCTCTCTCTTTAGCATTTTAAAATAATCTAATGAATATTTTTCACTTCCCTCTAGAAATGCTGAATGAAATATTAAATAGTCAGGTTTAATAGGTTTCAAATTTGTATATGGCCAACTGCCCCAACAAGGGAATCTACAGGCACTACAGGGAATCCAGGGTAACTTTGGTGCAAGTCATGTCCATCTCTAAATATAAATTCACTTGATGGTTTATAAGAGATGTATTTATTATCAGGTCGGCAAATAAATTCTTTGTTGCTTTTACCTTGACACATCACACATGTGATCCTCGTTCACCAGGTGCTAGCTAGTTTCAATATATATTAAGCTTCACTAATGAACAAGCTGAAAAGTTCAAACAATGATTGAACATCTTGCAAATATTCTCTGCTTGGAAACCCTGTAGCATTTCCACAAAGTCCTGCAAAGTTTTGTAATGTATTCATTTGTTTTTTGTTTCTTTCTGTTTCCTATTGTTTCTTCTAGAAAATGGTAGACAACTATAACTGAAAAATATTATCTGTTGAGCTGGTCTAAAAATAATCAGACTCATAAGTGTTCTTCCTAACTGTAACCATAACAAACTGAGTGTAACTGTAGATTTAATTGGCAATAAGATCATAAAAATTTTAAATGGTCACCAGCTTAGACTTCTATCAAAGTCTGACTGTTCACCTCCTAAATTACTTCTTTTGATTTAATTGGTAGTCATTCTTTTAAATTTCACATAAAACCATCTGCAGTTTTATTGGAAAAAAAAAAAAGGCAGAAGATGAAAGTTGCCTAGGATGAAATTTAGCTTAGAATCTCCCTTTTATTTTAGTAGGATAAATGTCCCATATTCCAGCTGTGCATTAAATTTTCTACCTTTCTTTACAAGCTCCTGGGTAATAGCCATGACTTTTGGCATAAATCTATGATTAAGACTGCATAAATCATGAAGTGCTTTCTAGAATAGTTTTAAGATTGGAATGCCTAGTAATAAAATCTCTCAAATTTATATATAGTGCTGATCATCCTCCAGAAACAAAAATGCTGTAAAAACTGTGCACTCAGTCTTCCACTCCAGACTCACAGTAATAGTAATGCAGTCCAGATCTGTGGGTCAACTCACTAGCAATTTGTCTCCAAGGTCACTTTTATAGTTCCTGGATCCTAACGCTACTAAACTCTTACACTATACCTATCCTAGTAAATTAAATAAGGCTGAAGGAACATTCTCAGACACTGGAATGTGACCGTATATTGTTTAATTGCGGAAATGATTTCTTTCCCCTGTATTTTTAGAACAAAATTAACCTTGGACATGAGCTGAGTAATATAACGTTTGGGGGCCTTTGCCTCTCGCAACTGACAGTTTGCCTGCAACCCCTTTGGAGACCTAGGGACTGACTAGGAGAATAGCGACAGTCATTCACTGCCTGTTGTCCTCAATTATCAGGAGCTTTTCCCTGTAGCATTTCATTTTCTGGTATAGATGGAACTTCTGGCCATATGTAGTATCAGATGCAACAGCCCCCACACTGCTTCAGAGTACATTCAGGTCTGTAGGGCAGGAAAAATAAGGATGCTCATCGACGCATTTCTTGTAAAAGGAGGACTGATTTGTGCAGGCTAAAAAGACCTGGAACTTAGCCCTTGTCACATTGATTAGCACAAACTATCAAAAAGCACTTACCAATAACTGATTGCATAGGTATGTTCCAGGTTGTGGTCCTTAACCCCATGCATTACTACTTAATGCTGTCACAGCAGCTGAAAAACCTAAGCACATCAGCGTTATTCAGGCAACAAAAATTGTGTTGTCCAGTGATTAACCTTATATGAAACACCTTGTAAAACAGTTTTACACAAATTGCATCATGCTCAGGATCTTTGATATGTTTTCTACTGATATGGCAAGCACATGATATTAATAAAGGTGACAGATGATGACAAGCTTCTTTGCCTGGATGTAGCTCAATCAGCAGGGTTCCCTCCCTATCCCCATCTGTTAGTGAGGCTTACAGGGCACAGACTATTCCAGCAGCCCTTGCCTGAATTACATCAGTATTCCTGTTAAGTCCCTTTTCCAATGACCATTTACTGGGACTATTTTTAAGAAGGGTGTCATAACACTTGAAATACCTGATTAGAACAAATTTAGAATTTCTTCACCCCCCCCAGATTAGGCAAGGCCATCTTAACACTGAGTAGGATTTGTTTCTAGTAGTTTTACCTGAAGAACTAAGGTCTATTACAACTAATTGCTCAATCTATTTTTAAATGACCAGTAATATATCAGATACAAGATGTCACTTACAAAATCTCTGATACCATTTCATTTCATGCTTGTTTTATTCCATTTATCTCAGAAGATAAGAACTTTTTTTTAATATATTTTTTATTTTTTATCTCTCACACAGGCACTTTCAGCAGAGATACCACATTTTGACATAAAAGAAATATCTTTAAGATGAAATCATGAAGACCAGAAAATTACTTATAGTCAACGATGATGGAATATTTTTCTGCTGTAATTCATTTTCTGTTTTTCCTATGAAGAGTGATGGTTCAGCATATCACAGAGCTATTTCTATTCTTTTTGCTTGTATAAATTTCCAACCTGTGACATATCATGAATATATCATTTCATTCATTGTTTGGATTGGATACTCTTATAAAAATATGTGGGATTATTTGATTAATTTGCTACTTCATTGGATTTTTTTTTCCTTTTTGCTTTACTTCTTCCAAACATAATATTTTTATTAAATTCCCACTAATTTTGTTTCATCTCTTATGACATTGTTGGTTTATGTCTTTCTGTAACTAATAGTACTCTATAATTTCTTGAGGATTCCTAGATTCTACCACACCCAGATTTTTTAAAAGAAAAGTGCTTTTATCCATTGTTATCACAGAATCACAGACTGGTTGAGGTTGGAAGAGGTCACCTCGTCCAACCCCCCTGCTCCAGCAGGGACACCCAGAGCACCCAGAGCACAGGGCAGCATTCAGGTGGGTTTGGAAGACCTCCAGAGAAGGAGACTCCACAGCCTCCCTGGGCAGCCTGTGCCAGGGCTCTGGCACCCTCACAGGAAAGAAGTTCTTCCTCACATGCAGATGGAACTTCCTGTGTTTCAACTTGTACCCATTGCCTCTTGTCCTATCACTGGCCACCACTGGCCAGAGTTTGGCCGCTTCCTCCCTACATTCTCCCCTCAGGTATTTGTACATGTTGATAAAAACCTCTCTCTATATTCTCTTCTCCAGGCTAAACAGACCCAACTGCCTTAGTCTTTCCTCACATGAGAGATGCTCCAGTCCCTTAATCATCATTGTTGTCCTCCACTGGAGCCTCTCTAGAAGCTCCATGTCCCACTTGTACTGGGGAGCCCAGAACTGCCCCCAATACTCCAGATGTGACCTCACAATTTCTACTTTTTTTAGTAGATGTCAGTGCACTTACAAATTTATATTTCTTTGATTGAGTTTGAGGACAGTACGAGTTTGAGGATAGTTTGAGGAAAAAAAAGTTAGAAAATTCTTCTGTTTGTAATCTGGCAAATTATAGATGCTATTGTTTATCTCTTAGAAATAATGCATCCTACTGGAATTAATATATATAATCTGCATGCTATTCCACAGAACCATCATATGAATGAAATGCAATCTTGTGACACTTTTTGTAGGCATTAGAAAGATCTGTAAGAAACTGTGATACAAAACATTTTATGTCTGTTCTTCATGGTAGTACAATGGTAACAGGCTTGTAACCTGCTGCACAAGAATCTTACATATAAGAATTCTGATTGAACAATTTTCTATCCATCTTCAAATGGTATATTTTAGAACAAAAAATAAGTTTAGTAGCTCTATGTTTCACAGCAGTAATATACAACATAGGATGTGTTAGAATGAACTGGCAGCACAGTTTAAAGCTCTTTTGAAATTAATATATTATTGGATTTTTTGAAAATATATTATGTATTTTATATCAGTGCCCGGGACATGTTAGAAAATCTATCACTAGTTTATTTGTTTCTATGGCTTTTAATAAGGTCATTGATTTATAAAGAAAGAATCCAGTCCTTGAATCTTAATTTATGAAGACTCTCAGTAATGCCATAGAGATCTGCTTTACATGTGCCCAAGGTGCCCAAGGCAGCCCTTGACTAATCTTTAAAAAAGCAAGAAAAATTAGATGCAGAAAAATATCCCTAAGGAATTTCGATACATATTTGGGCTCCTTTAGACCACTAACTCACTGCAACCTTATACAACAAAAACAGGCAAATATTCTGCAGAAGCACTGTCAGGAAAGTGGATTTGATTGGCTACATATTCGTTTTCATGATGATCTTGTGCAGGAATTATATCATCTATGACTCAGCTCTTCATAAAATTAAATGACATGTTCTTTAGTATTTGTATCTTTATATCTTTATTGCATAAAATCTCAAAAAACCAATTTAAATATATATTTTAAGAAAGATTTTTCTACAGATAAATTGCCCAACTGGTCAGTTTTTAATTTATTTAAAATAAATCTACTATATTGATTTATTTGACTACTTCAGCAAACATCTGTCTGGTTTCAAAGAGCAAACCGTATGAAATTAGACATGATATACCAACATGCACAATAAAAGACCACATCTTATTTTATGTATAAAATGTAGACTCAAACTAAATAATGCACCTAAGCCTAGTAGAAGGCTTGTTTACATGAAGCTTCTGAGAAACTTTATTAAAACTAGTAACATTTATTATATTGTATATGGAGTAGGGAGTCAAGAATATTGATGTGAGAGTCCTATACAGCTTTCTTGTATTTTGATACAAGATATAAAGTTATCTCCAAATAACTTTAGTAGCTCAATTTTTAAATGAGGTTTTTTTTTTTTTTTTTTTTGGACTCATTCCAATGCTCTACACAGATGTCAACATGACAGGATTTTTTTTTTTTTCTGGCTGATGAAGAATTTAGAGACTGAAGGAACATAAGTACATTTAATCTCAAGAAAAGAATATTCTAGAGGTTAAGGCCAGACATGATGATCTGCCAATTGGCATAATACTGCATTTATATTTGTGATATATTATTTTAGTGGCTTAAGACAGATTTTTGACTTCCTTGATTAGACTTTGAAATCACAAAATGTATATGGCAACCTTTAGAAAGGTTTTAGAATGCATATTTTCATATCCATACAATGTGTGCATATGTATGCACACATATACATATACATTAAATTACATACATATATTGTATGTATATACATTAAATATTTTCATATGCATACAAGCATACAATTTAAAATACAGCTTTTAGTGGTAATACGATTGGCTTTTGATTAAAACTGTAACAAAACAGGTATAACTAGATTCATATATGGTCATTTATCTATTTCTCACCTGGAATGTGATCGATTGCCCTATTTAGAAATACTGGCAGTTCAACAAAATGTGATCTCTTCATCTTTATACATCCATGAAAGGCGGTGTGAAGGAAAGTAGCAAATGTTGCATTATTGTGTTTGAGATGAGAAACTTAATTTCCAGTATTCCATTCTTTTGTCTTGAAGCTTGTCTTCCTACATTTAAATCTCTTCATTGCAGCTTTTACATTTGGCTGATGATCTTAAGTTTTTGAAAGACAGGTAATTTCTACCAGCAGCGGAGTGAGAACTAAGTGAGAAGCAGATTGAAGGTATCAACAGATTTTTTTTCCTATTCTTTGCTTCCCAAATACAGAATATACAGAACAGTTGCAGTAAGTGCAGCAGGTCTTACTAGAGGCGCTTGTGGCCCAAACAACCCAGAAACTGAAAATACACTGAGGATTAGAGTTTCTACTGAGGTCTCTTAAACCACCTATTCAGCTTTGTCTGAGGTGAAAAAAACCTTGTTGACAACAACCAAAATTGAAAAGCTGTCACAAAATTATGTTAAAAATGATTGAACCTTTATTTTGTGCTGGACTAACCAAGAGGGATTTCTGAAGTACTCAGGCATGCTGGAGCTCATGTTCTGTGTGTGACAACTTCTTGAAGCTTCCTGGCAAACATCTGTGAGTAACTGAAATTTTTTGTCTATTTCTTTAAGGCACTGACATTTATCTAAAGCAGCGGATTTTAAAATTCTTTGGCAATCTAAAACCCATTGTCAGTGCAATAAAGATAACTTAGGAGAACTCCCTACACTAATATGGCAACTGTCCTTTGAAAACTCAATAGCGTGCATGGTATCTTCTTGGACCCATCTGTTTGTACTTGTCCTGGATGATGCATTCACACAGCTGATCATTTGGTTCCACTCAGACTCATTTCTCAAGCTTTACAAATATCGCTCATATTATGTTTTCTGATGGTGTCATTTTTTTCTGATTCTGAGCTCCCTTATGGAAAGATGTTCAGTGATTCAAGGAAAGGTAATATACTGTCCTAAGTTTAAAATATTACTCTACTTAGTATCTTCACAAACTGAATGTTTCTCTGATAAAGTGAGGCAGTCTTATTTTACCCTTATTCTACAATATGTTAAACAGTTTTAATATACATAACTTGTTTTTCTTCCAGGATTATAGCCCCATTTTTTTGTTCACGTGAGTTCTGTCAGCATGGGAAAAGCATACAGATGGAAGAGCAATAAACCCAGGAACCACCAGCTGCCAGCTGCAGAAGTGTTAGTTCATTATAATTAATAACTTGATATTTATGAACCCTAAATAGTTCTTGTGCTGAAGTATTAAATTCTTTTTCCCCACAACTGTGTTCTAAATACTAGAAAACCTAAAAGACTCAAAAACATGGGATACAATGATACCACTAATAAACTTTACCTACTTAATACCTTGTCCACCTTCATTGTTACATGAAGTTATTCATAAAATTGTTAACATTACTAAGACACATTACATAAAGGCACTTGTATTTAAAACAGCACAAATTTAACATCCTTTGATTATGCTTTCTGTTTTGCAAGTATAAGAAGTTAAAGAATATTAAGATGGTTAAATATTGTATGTGGAATACTGTATGAAATAAAGTTTCAGGCTTATACAGCTAAGATTCTGGAAAACTGAGGATAAATTAAAAATACAGGAAAGAAATCATTAAAATGCTTCTCTGTAGGTTTATTTTACAGAATTCTTGAGGTTAGCTCTCCCTCCTTCTAGAGAAATTTTTATAGAAAGAAACCAAAAATATACTTCTTATGAAACATAGTCCAATATGTTTGAGAAGTATTATCAGCCCATTTTTTATTAAAAATTTTCTGTGAAGCAAGAGGATACTATTTAGATGACCAGTTAAAAGCTAGAAAATTTGGTGACAACTTACTAAGGGATGAAGCAGCAACACAGATTTAAGAAAGTCAGAGGAATGTGAATAGAATTAGTAAAGTAACTTTTTGAAGGAAAATCCAAACTGTCAATGTGATTTTTTTCCTATACTGTATTTATAAATATTATAGTTAGTTTTTTATTTGCTTAGTTAAGAGGTTTTTAATGGAATGAAACTCTAATGTGGTTTTGCATAGATGAGTCTCAGGTAGGATGTGTGTATTTCATATAATTCAGCCATCAGACTTTATATTCTATTCCTATAACATGGATTACATTGACACAATTAACTTTTCCTGAGATTCTCTTAACAATCTTTTATGGATTACAGTTGCAACATCTTTTAATTGTCTATGGAAGAACGCTGCACATTAGTGGCTGCCATATCTCACTTCAAAGAGTTAAGGTAGACAGAGCTCCCTCAACTTTCCCTGTACAAACTTAAAAAGTACGTTGAAAAAAAATACAATGTATTTAAAGCCAAATACTCAAATGTTGGAAATGCCAGAGTTTTGATTGAACACATACTCCACATACTCTTCTTTCTCCATCTTTTTCTTATATTGCTTATGATTCTGATTTTAATTAACTGGTCACATACCATTTTTCCCCCTCAGGACTCTTGTCTCCTACCATGCGCAATATACAGATAATGCTCACTGAATGAGTAACTATTCATCATTTTGTTTCTTTTGTTATTGTTCAGTGCACGGTCCCATGCCACATTTTTAAGTTCTACTCTGAAGACAGAATTTTTAATTTCCTCATGGGCTTTTCTATGGTGCTCATCACTATTGTGTCTGAGTGCTTTACGAATCTTAATGAATTTATCTTCACAGTACTTCTGTGTTTTGAAGAGGAATTATTACTCTAATTTGACAGAGAGAGAACTGAGATAGAATAAATTAGAAAATATCCACTATTTTTGACAGTCAATTTGAGATGCTTAGGAACTGATTCTTCAGATTGTTTTGCATTATTATATAACATATTACATATTCAGTGCTCAGTTCCTGTTGACTATGTTGCAGATGCAAGTGCTTAATATTTTTGAATCACAAGGGCAAGCATTAGGAACACACGGGAAACACTTGTGAGAATTTCTATTTTAAGTGATTTATTGAGCCTTGAACAGGCAATCTGTGGCAGGGAGAGGGATATACTCTGCTTACTCAGGGTACCACTTGCTTCCTCTGAATGTTAGACTGTCCTTTCTTTTCATATAATCTCTACATCATCCACTGCTTTGCATCTTCAAACTTCTGCAATAATAATGTAGGAATCATACAGCCTCTTATTCTCTATCATTCTGATTTTTCCTCGAAACAAAACTATTCAGAAGGCACTGAATAACATAAGTGAAAAAAGAATTAATGTGAAAAAAAATTCAAATTGCAATGCAAAGTCAAAAGAGGAATGTACTGAGTTTGTGTAGAAAATTTCAATAATGATTTAGACTGTATTTTTGCATACGATCTCCTATTTTTAAAAGCCAAACCAAGGCAATGAATAGTGTGTCACCATACAGATAGTCAGCTTGTTCATGCAGAACCTTCAGACAGCTCAGATCTGTCACTTGAGCTGCAGAAGTAGCTCTTGTCATACTGAATGACAATGAAGAGGCTTTGAAGGAGTTTGCTGACAGCTCAGGCATTATGAAATTTGAGAATTTTAAGTTTCAATCTAAATCTAAAGGAGAATGTGCTGCTATGGGCTTCTGCCCTCTGTCAGATTTGGTGTTTCTGGTTTGTTTCCTTTTTGAGACCTTAATGCAGTCTTCATTTCCTCTAGGTGCTCCTTTCTGCCTATTCATCGTAGTTCTAGATATGTGATTCAATTTGTTCTCCCCTCTAGGCTTTGTAAACAAGTCTCTGGCTTCACAGGAAAATTTCATTGTAAAAAATGTCTTGCAAAATAACACTGTTGCACAATTTTATCATAGTGTTGCTTTTTAAATGGTTTCTATATGCTCATATATTCGCCTGCTCTAGTCCTAGTTAACCGATTCTAATTCAAAATACTATTCTTTCTATGTCATGTAAGCCTGATTCCTTCTAGTGATAATCTGCAAAATGGAAACATGCAGAGGGTACTGAGAAATATGCATTTGACTGTGCCATGAATTCCTTTTCTGGCCTGGGAAAATCGAGTGGATATTACATGACTTTCTATCCAATGGACAAAATAGGAATAACAGTAATTATATTCTTCATCTATCATTTTCCTTGCCCATGTCTAACGTGCATCCTTGACTTTGTTGCTGTGCATACTTTCACTGATTTTCGGGATGAGATGCTGAAGTCATATGTTCCTTTTCCCCTCTGAAGAACTTGTGTAACGCGATGCTGAAGCATGTAAACATTATCATTATGCCTGTAAATAACAGTAGAATGATAGTAACTGCACATTAAATATACTCAAAGGAATAGTACCAAATAGCAAAATTGCCTTTCCTTCCTGCATAGGACAATATGCAGTGACTGAGCTCAAAAACTGTTTGATAACTAAGTCACATGCTAAGTGTATTTTAGAATTCATTGCATTTATTTTAGAAGGAGAATATTGTATCTATTTTAGAAGAAGAAAAAAACTTGTATCAGCTCTGACTATGTCACAGTATTATATAAGCACCAAGGCTCAAGGAAAAATATGACTTTAAAGCAAATTAAAATTAAAAGCTTGTGCAAAGGAAGCAAGCAAATTACAAATAATGTGTATGTAGAAGGAAAAAGAAACAAAGAGGAGATTCCCTGAAACAGTGTAAGAAAAACTTTTAGTTTTACATTGAAGAAGATAATTAGTGAAAGTAATTTAAGGGTTAGGATAGGTATTTTGCATATCTTGTAATGTATCATTGTATTGCAGACTTTCATTACTTTTTCACCTCATCTGCACTAGTTCTTTTTTTGGGAGGAGAGTAGGGTACAACTCCTGAGGTCTTCTGTAGATATTATGGCACTCTTTAGAGTATATTGATGTAGGCAGAATGGTTATCAACTTGTGATGATGATAGGATAGGTAAACAATCTGAATATATTGCAATATGTCTAAGAAAAGTTTGGGGCATTTAGTCTGTGACATCTGCTTTTAGTTCTGGAGCTGTAATGTTCCCAAAATATTCCTTGTCCAAGCATTAGTAGTATGTGTGGCTATGCAGTGAGCAGGGATAAATTTGGTGAAATTGTTTCTTTACTTCCTGTGTGAATTTTCAGTTACATCAATTCCTTGTTCTTGTTCTCCATACAGCTGCAGAAATGCTGAAACCTGTATGAAAAAAAAAAAAAAAAAAAAGGTAGGAGACCACTTTTGAGTCTAAAAGAACTGCAGAACTACAGTCTTACTGACATTCACTGGTAATTTATGTTTCTCCAGTGAGTCTGAAGGAAAATTCTTTTGAAGTTTTCTGATAGATTTTTTTTTAAATCTGATTTGTATAAGTCAATGACAAAGCTTTTTAAACAACTAGTCAAAAGAAATACGCAGAGGTAAAATGTTCTTAATATATTAGAACCACTAAACTCCTTCTTTCAAAAAAATCAGTGCATTTTCACTTCAAAATCATTACTCCAAAAGGGAAAAAGAAAATCACTGCATCAGAAGCACTGAAAATGCTGCTCACACCTTCTCTCCCAACCCTGGAAGAAAGTATCTCAGTCTTTAAGTGACTGCCCTCTAAAGACTAGGTTGTCTTTTATAGCATATATTTATTTTGTATTCCATTGCTACCATGCTCCTGAAGTCTTTCTTTGTGCTGACTAGACATATGTTAATTTTATATTTCTTGTAGTAAAGACTAGTGCATATTATTAGATGTTTCAAAATACAGCTCTCAAAATGGAACATACAAGACAGTCAGCTTAGAGAAAGGTAAGTTAGCAGCCCCATCTTTCCACTCTTGGACATCTCCTTGTGACTGCTCGAACTGTTAGGTGGACTTGTACTAGGTAGATGGGTTTGACTTGTTAAGTTAGATAATATGAAAATATTCAACTAGATGTCAGCAGAGATTGCTATTTTATGTGGTAAATCTCAAGGAAGGAACACTCTTAGAAATCTAACTCAGATGTCAGGACAGTTCACTAAAGAGAAAAAGGGGTTCTAAGGAAATATGCTCTTTTTTAATACCGTTTACTGTACACCAAAAATGATTAACTTTATGAACCAACGATCAGGTAACACTGACTGGTTAAAACTGGCTACATTTCTCATTTACTGCAAGTTGCAACATTTGTAATATAAAATTACTCAGTCTGGCTGTTTTTCATGCTTTAAAAAAGTCCTCTGAATGAAGAACGAATACTTTGTTCTATTATATAATCTCACATTGATTTTTTTCTTTTACTATTCTGTGTTCTGGCCATTTGGCTGCTTCTTACTTCCTTTGGCTCTGATACTAAAGCCAAGCAAGATAACTGTTGAAAAGTCCTTTTTTTTTGGCACATCATTGGCTCTCTAAAACAATCATACTCAGGTTTTTCATTCTTTTGATAATTTTTATTACAAATAAAAGAGGTTGGGAGTTACTGCCTGTGAATTTTTCAGTGTTATTTGTTGTCAGTGTAATTTTCAAAATCTCAAAATGTGGCAGCCCAAATCTCTTTTCAGAAAACAATCCAGCACTTACAGCAGGACACCAAGCCATGAAATCCCAGATACGAAAGAATACTTACGCTCCTAAAAACTGTTTGGGACTTCAACTCCCTATCTCAGCATTATTTTTTTCCTAAACCTAAGACTAACCACAGGATTTATTTCCAACTGCTGGTTGCCCCATTGCTTCCACAAACGAGAACCAGGCCAGATCTCTTGGTAGCAGAGCCCTTCCCTTGCAGCCCCTGCACCTCTCAGCTTTCTCATTCTCCTGACCTTAACCCTAACTCTAAACTTACCCCCAGCCCTGTGTGGGGGTTTTGTTTCTCTCCCCTGGTGGGGTGAGTTTGCTATTGCTATCACAGACAGGAAGGCACCCACAGACCAGATCTCTTGTCAGCACTGCCCTTAATTTGGCATCCCTTCCATAGAAGCACTGCAGTGACACATGTTGGATGTCTGTTTCTCAAAATCATAACCTAATCTTAACACCAGGATTCTTTCTTTTGGCCTCTCATGGGACTAAGTTCACGATTGTTCTTACAGACCACAAGGTGCTCAGAGGCCAGGTTTCTTGGCATCATAGCCTTTCCTTTGGCAGGCCCTTTACTGCAATGCCAGCCTTGATTTTCACACTTGGTTTTCTTGATTTCCCAAACCTAACCTTAACTATAGGATTATTTTTCTGGCCCCTGGAAAGACTAAATCCTCCATTAATCGCATAGACAAGAAAATATTCAGACGCCAGGTCTTCTACTGACACAACCCTTCGCTTGGCAGTCCCTTTGCAAAGCAAAAGCCCTTCTTGGTAGTTTTTTTTCCCCTTTCTTATTCTCCTAACCTTAACTCTAGAACATTTTGCTGGCCACTAGGGTGCCTAAGCTTCCCATTGCTGGAAGATTCTCAGGGTGAAGTTTCTTTGCAGCAAATCCTTTCCTTTAGTCTTTTCCTCCACTTTATTGCTCATTTATAATCTGAAGAATGGAATGGAGGGAAGGATCTGGGTGTAGTTTGATAGTTTGTGATTATCTGTCTGCTTGCGGAGTGTGTATAGTGTTAATTATGTGATCTCACAGATCATGGAAGCTGTCCAAAGGGAAAATAAATTGTAAGTAGAATTGTCTATGTTGAATTCTTTAGTTTCATCATTGCTCTACCTGGTGGCCTCCAGTTCTAAGCAGTCCTTCCTATTTGCTCAATAACCTGATGCATTCTGCATTTGAAAATGTTTTTGGACTGCAGAGTTTGTAAATAACACTTAGTTTGGCCCATTTTAAATTCCAAATGCTATTATTACAACAGATGATTCAGTTTTTATCTGCTAGGCTGTGTTCTCCAGTATGGTTGGCCATAGAACACATATGTCCTCTTCTGTAATAATTTGGCCTCAGCTAAGCAGCATTTGGAAGCCTGAGCAGTGCTGACGCAGACAAGGTGTATAGAACTAACAATAATGTTATTTTAGTGGGAATGGTGATAGGTCTATCATTTTAATAATGTCATCACTTAGCCATGTGTCCTATGTGGCAGGTGCAGTTTTTTTTTTTTTTTTTTTTTTCCTTCATCTTTCATTATTCCTTAATAGCTCTTCTGAATTCTTGTATTTATGTCTTTTTAGGATGGCCTATTATAACACACAATGTAAGAGCCTTTGAAATTCTGATATGGAGTTATCATATCTCCTCAATTAAGTCATGCTATTCTCTTTACCATGCCACCATATCAAACAGGCCTATCTTGTGCAGGATAGTATTAACCACTCTCCCTGCATTATTTATTCTCCTTTCCGGCACACCTTTCCACCACCATATAATCTATGAGTCTTAGTTAGTTTTCACTTTCACGTGTTGTCAAATTAGCAACATAAGCCTCCTTGTCTTCATCCCTCATCAGCAACAGTTCCTCAGTCTCAGTCAGAACAGTCAATCAATTGTCCCTTGCACTTTAAAAGCCATGTAAAGTTTTTTCCAGGTACCAACTCACTCTTCCTGCTTATTTTTCTGTCACTGTGCTATGGTGAATCAGCCTGCAGTAGAAAGGAATTGTAAAGATTCTGGATTCTGACTACCTCCATAGAACAATATAGTAAAATACGGATCTAGAACAAGTGTTCTCTTGGAACAGAAACAGTTTTGCTGGAAGCGTGAAGGGTGATGACAGAGAGGGATTCTATAATGCAGAAGTAGGAATAAATCAGGAAAGCAGGAATAACTAAGTCAGGTGTGGAATCTGATCACTGCTGAGTATAAAACTTTACTTTCCAAAAAGAGACATTGCTGCATAGGCCACAGACATTGCATTCTCATAGGCCACAGAATAGCAACCATGCCAATGGCTCACATGCTCACATTGAACTTGTAGGTTTATGATTCTGTTTTTTTCCACATCTCAAACATCACACAGGACACTGTGTTTCTAATTCACTAATTCATCAGGGCACCAGCACTTTTCTCGCAGAACACCTTTAATTTAGATGCTTTCTTCATAGTTCTGTTCTAATATGATAGAGCATTAGTGCTGGCTAAAATATAGAAGGATGCCATCTGTTGTTGGATTAGATACAGATGTCAATTCATTTAGCTGGGCAACCAATCCGAATTGTTCACAGCAAATCTAAGCAGGGTATCCTGAATGTTCACATCATGGATTGGCAATCATTTAATAGCACTCTGTTATCATTTAATAACTTAAAACATCTTACAATTACAAGCTTAACATTAAACTTCTTTTAAAACTCTTTAGACATATAAATGAAATGGGAGCATGCTTATATGTATATATAGCATGCTCAGGCATATAAATGAAATGGGAATATTCTCTCTAGCGAGAATAATATCTACAAATAATATATGTGAACAAGTTATTTTACATTTATTCTATGCTTCCATATGGAGTTAGAATTTAGATTTTCCTTCTTTCTTCTCTACCAGCACTTTAAAAAGTCTATTCCTACATCAAAAAATTGTGAGACCATAAACATCACAATGCAAGAATCAATTATTAAAGATTTAGTGAAAAATTCTGTGAACTCCACAGAAGGCTAAGTTTAAATCCAATGAGAAGGCTCTGTGGTTTCTGTAACATGAAAGTTCAAAATTAATGTGAGAAATAATGATGGATTACATGTAAAAATATTATTACAGTGTCCACTGACATTACATTGTCACTATTACATAGTACATTGTACATTATTACATAGTCAATATCCCCTATGATGTTTATTTTATATTGCATTCAAATAATTTTTATACTTTAGACCAAAGCAGCTAAGCAAAAGCCTGGACAAGCGCCAGTTCTTCGTATTAGGGGTAAAGATGCTGATGTCTTTTAACAACTCCATTTTATTTTGAAACAGCCTTATATTCTTTTCTTGTGCAGGCAAAGTCCAGTCTTCTCATATCGGACCATTGGTTAATGTAAAGCATATCTTGAGAAAGGACACAGTTGGGTGATCTGCATATCATGAGGATCATGTTTTACTGATCTTTTCACTACTAGCAACAGAGAGAAAAAAAGAATAATACAGAAAAAGCCATAATGGTGAAACAGTGAAATTCTACCTCTAAAAACGGGAAATTAACGTATGCAAATAACTTTGAACCTGCTTTGGAATGCCTTTGTCTCCGTTTGTGTCTCGCTGAAATGAGATTCAGTATCAACAGCTGTTCTTCACAATGGAAATAGCTTGCTACAGTTGCCAGTAGATTTTGGCCAAAAATGTACTTCTAAATTAAGTTTTATATTTTAAAAAAAGATAAAGGAGAAACAAAAGCTTTAGTCATGGAGGTGTGGTCCTCGAAAGGAGGAAGACTTCCATTGAAATTTCTGTTTAGGATCAGCCAATTAATGCTTTTGATCTCATGTTATCCTCTTCCAGCCAAGAGCTCTGCCACCAGGTCTGTGGAGTGTCCTGGGTTGGATTTCCTACAGTCTCACCTGCAAATGCTGTCCAACTACACATGCAAGCTCCTACACTAGCAGCTTTTGCAGCAGCAGAATTTTTATAATAGTGTTTATTTACAGATATTTAAGGATTTGTGAAAAAGTGAAATAGCTTTAGCAGGAAGGTCTGCAAAACAGTCAATCACACCAGAATAGGTAATCAGTGTGGTCCAACTAGTGATCTGCAAAGCACATCTGGCCTACGGACACTTGTGTCCTGCATCACATCCAGGGCTGCAGAGTGTCTGCCCACCTGTCTGCCCTGATACAGAAGCATCAGAAAATGCTGCAATTGAGGCAAACACCAGAGAGAGCAGTAAACACTCAGTGCTGCTGCTCAGGTGTCCCTCTGCCCTGCCAGAAGCAGAAGCAGCCACAGCTGCACAAAGAGAAGGAACAGAGATGCGTCTTTCAAGTGCACCTGACTGGGGTTGGGAAAATCAGTCCTCACTGGGAGCACGTTTGCATCCCAAGTACCTTCTACAGAAAATGAGTTTCAGTATTTCCCCCCAAATAATATGAGTACAAGCACACTCAAGAATCCCTGAAAACTGCAAGCATAGCTTTATATTTAAACTCTTACATAAATATTTAAGTCAGTGTTTGTAATTGGTTTTTAAATTCTGTCTCATGATTCCTGTGAAATAAAGAGCAGAAATGAATAGTAATGGTTGCAACAATATTTGGAGCTGAAAAGATAGTCTAGGCTGTTATAGGATGTAACACTGATACTCTAGGAAAATGCTCTGCTTTCAATCAAATGACATTTTAATTATTTAATCTGTTTAATCTATTATTGAAAAACTCCCATAATCTAGCTCTAGAAAGGCCTTTTATAATAAACTGATACTTTTTTTGGAATTGTATCAGAAGTTTCCAATATTTTTAATTAATCATGCCTAGGTTATATGCCTCATTAAATTAACAATATATGAAGCTTCAATATTTCAGCTGATGTTAATAAGAATGTCCCACTGGAGCCAGATTAAGGGAGTTTTTCAAAATAGATTGAGCTACAAAATCAAATAATTAAATTCTGATTTATTTTCAAATCAGACTATCCATCTCAGATTTCTTCAGCTCTTTCTGCAGTTAGAATACTAGTAAGTGTGTGTAAGACATTATTTAAAAATTAATCCTCTCAAATGCATTTGTGGATAAAAACATTTATTGATATTTACAGATTGTGGACCTCTGAATTACTGAACATTTGGAGGTTTGCAACTTCTGACTTTGTTATTGAAAAGGGAGTTGATCCTTTAAATTCCGACAAGCATATATTCTAACTCAGTCAAGGTCACTTATCAATCAAAAGAATGTCATTTCATAAACACCCCTGAACAACTGCGTTCCATTATCTAAATGGGAAGGAGAGGTGCTAATGGGTGTCTAAGGGATGAAATCAATTTAGCTTAGAGGCACTCAGCTGTTAGAACAGTTGTGAACACGACTGGCTGTTAATACAGGCTGATTAGTATTAATGTCATACAATGTCTGAAATGTGGCTAGCATGACATTTGTAAACCAATGAGTGGTGACTACAGTTCCGTCTTCTTTACTCTCATCTTTGAGCAATCACTTCTGGCTGTGATACCTATCAGATTTGCAACAAAAGCAGTCCTGGCTTTGAAGATTTGCACCCAAAGACCTCTTCTCTTTGCTGTGATCCTGTTTCCAAAGGATAGTAAAGACCGTTTGACCTGTTCCTTACTGGCAGCACAGAGTCCTGCACAGTATGCTGAGAAAGGAATGGGGATATGAATTAGAAAGATAAACATATGTATACGAATTAGAAAGTATATGATAGTATATGAAATATGATAGTATAGATAGTATAGATAGTATATGAAAGATAAGTACATGAATTAGAAAGATAAGTAAATTATCCTCTGTGTTGACACTGACATTTTGAAATGGAGATTTGAAATAGTTTATTACAGAATAAAAATGTCTCTATAGCCCAATCAGGGGTTTTGGGGTGATTTTTTTCTCCCCTAACCTAATGTTGATATGATGAGGAAGTCTACTACCAAAGAGGAAACAGCACAGACGTCTTGTCTGCTCTACTCTGCCCTTGTAATCAGAGAATACAAATAGGTCCACAAAAAATCAGGGCTGTTCAGAGTCTCTTGAACTATCCTGGTACGTGTGAAACACTGCAGGAAAGGAAGCTCTGCAACAGAGATAATTCGGAATATTATTCATAACAGTGTTTCTTGTTTATTAAAGAAAAAAAAATCAATAGAGATTTCCAGTTACTGAGCTCTTATAAGCTGGTATTGGCAAGTTATTTAATAATCACATAGGCATAGGTGTTTTTTTTTTTGAACAATTATTCTGTAAACATTTTTTAATATTTTTATGCATTTCTATTTTGAAAATTGTAAATGAAAAATAATTAAGCAGTTTATCATATTCAGAAAAGGTAGGGTTTTCCCCCATGAATATAAAATTATGCAACTCTTCTAAAATCTGTAAAAATATTTTAGAAAGTATAGGCTGATTCTGTATCTTTGAACCAAACAAAAAGAATAAACCTCTTGGCCTGAATAAACATGTGTTATTTAATAAGGACTCAGCGAAATAGCTTGTTTGTTTCGCTTGATTGTAATATTTTAAACAATACATATTTTTAAATACCTGTAGTAATAGAGGTGTGATAGAGAACAGAGGAAGCTGCGTAAGGACAGTCTGAATGAGCAGATTCCTTTTAAAAAGGAAAGCAAATGCCTGAGAGAAGGTAAAGCTTCCTATCCTCTGCAGAAAGCCCTCCGTAGCCTCTCCAAAAAGACTAGCACTGGCACAGTGCAGTTCCTTCACCTCCTGGGGAACTCTGGCAGCTGCAGGAAGCATCGTGAGCAGGGACTGATTAAACAAGATCCTTTGTATGCAATGCCTTCACCTTGGGATGCCTGTATTTCGAGCTGTGTCAAAACCTTGCTTTTAAAACACTTAATAGCCATTCTGTGAAAGGGATTCAATAAGCAGAGAGCTCAAACTGTTTTGTAGTCTTGCTGGTCTTGTCCTCTTACATATATCAGCAGCAATCATCCTGGCAAACTTCCACACTCATGAAATCGTAATGCCCAAATCGAGGTTTCAGTGCTACCAATATCACGTTTCATTTCTAGCTGGTCAGTGCTCTGTCATGGGAACCAGAAAGCTTTGATCTTGTAATAAGAGGATAAACAAGGAAGGAAACACTTTTTCTTAATGTATTTAAGGTAGCCGAAGTGGATATTGCTCCTTACTTTATGGTCTGTGGTACTTGGACACTGTAGTTCTACTGAACTGAGTTTTGCATCCCAAATATTTCTCAGTTACAGCCTGTAAGCGGTGTTTCAAATTCACATGACTTGGTATCTTGCTTTTTTTCAATAAAACTGCTGCCATACAAATGGTCTCACAAAAAAAAAGAGGTTATGTGATGCCAATATTTATACTCTAGACCAAGCGAAAAAAAAAGACAAAGAAAAAAAAAAGAAATAGAATTATTTAAGAGACATTCTGTCTTCAAACTTAGGGTTTTTTTTAATTAAACAAGATTGGACCACACAAATATATGGTAGGTAGGAGGCTTTCAAAGAAGAATTTATTAAAAAGATAATCTTTTTGTACACCTATTCAGAACTGTTTCTATTTCATGATATCATATGAAGTCTTACCATCCTTATTTCTATACCTTAAATAATATCTGTAGGGGTTCTCATGTAATAAAACATGAGTAAATAGAATTTTAACTGGTGCAAACATCTTATCAGATTTCATTTCAGAGTCTCGCTGACAGAATAATATCACACAGAACACTTTTCCATAGCTGTCTTATATGTAGTATCCATACTTCAAAAGTACTAGTTAAATGATTAGGACCAGTTATGACAGTTATAATTGATTAAGACCAGTTACAAAAACATTAATATTTCTACCACCTGAAAAAAAAACAATTCTTACAGGGTCTAAACAAAATTTTACTATCTAAAAGAGGCAATAAATACACATAAACTTCACTTCAGTCTCATTGTTTTTTATTAATGACATGCATGGGCATTATCTGATAGACAAGCTAATGATTTCTTTTTTTATGTAATCTCTTTTACTCTTTTTTATAAAGTGCTAATCTTTAGTGCTTTACTGGAAATCACCATAGCAAAATACTTCATTCTTATTCTCTGTTTTGAGTGCATCCAACCATAAAACAGGGATAGGCTTGCAATGAACAAGATGAACCTCATCGATGGGAAACTCTCTAAGCTCTGGTGGATAGGAACATCTGGATGTTATCATGTGCACAGTGCCTAAGAGCCATAGCATTAAGGAGGTAAAGACTATGCTTCCATTGTGGCCCTAAGCAGCACATCACTGACAAAGTTTGTTCAATTGGTTTGTGCTGTGGAACAAAACTGCAGTACATGTCCTATTGTGCAGGGAAAAAAAAAATAAGTGTAAACTTGCCACAAGTCTCAAGTTGGTATCTCCTAGATCTTCTAAGCAGCTAAAAGCTGACCTGTTGTTCTATACCCTAGGGCAGCATAGCAGTGTTCAGATAGTGCCTAATCTAATCAACCTCCTGCTAAACCTGAAACGTCAGGAAGGAATGTCACTAAACCTTAAAGGCTTTTTAACTTGGCAGCTTATTGATAGTAGTAGTATTTCTATAGTACAAGTTAATTGACAGTGAAAAATTTGACAGAACAGTAATGGATAACTAGTTTACGTTATAAATCCAGGATTTTGCCCAAAGGGAATTCTAAGATCATCTGTATTCTCAGCTTAACAGGTTTGTTTCTAGTATGTGAAATTACTGTTTTGCTATATAATTTTTAAAGTGAGGTGTGTTTGTAAACAGTCACTTCTTTTCTACTGAGGAGCTTTCTTCTGCTGTTCTGTTGATAACAATTTGAATTCACATAGATGCGGTAAAGATCAGATGCAGTAATTTTAATTTGAACATTTTATTCATCTGATTTAATTCTTAAGCCTCCAAAATTATATCTGGATATCATGTAAAAATGTTAATTTTTTTTCTATATAGCTTATTGAAACAGAATTGGAGGGAAAAAGAATCAGGGGAAAATTTTGAAATGAAATGCCCTCCATGGATTCTTCCATGGATTGGATCCAGTTGAACAAATCTTATTTGTCACATATTCACATCCATCACTGAAAAAGTGATGGAGCAGCTCATCCTAGAGAGCATCTTTAGGCAAGTGAAGGAGAAGGAGGTGATCAGGAGTAGTCAGCATGGATTCACCAAGGGGAAGTCATGTCTGACGAACCTTATAGCCTTCTATGATGGGATGACTGGACGGCTGGACGAGGGGAGAGCCATGGATATTGTCTACCTTGACTTCAGCAAGGCTTTCGACACCGTCTCCCATAATATCCTCATAGGAAAGCTCCAAAAGTGTGGTCTGGACGAGTGTACAGTGCAGTGGATCGAGGGCTGGCTGGATGGCAGAGCTCAGAGGGTGGTGCTAAATGGGGCTGAGTCCAGTTGGAGGCCTGTGGCCGGTGGTGTCCCCCAGGGGTCAGTACTGGGCCCGGTGCTGTTCAACCTGTTCATCAATGACCTGGACGAGGGCACAGAGGGCACCCTGAGCAAGTTTGCAGATGACACCGAGCTGGGTGGAGTGGCCGACACTCCGGAGGGCTGTGCTGCCATCCAGAGGGACCTGGACAGGCTGGAGAGTTGGGTAGAGAGGAACTTCATGAGGTTCAATAAGGACAAGTGCAGGGTCCTGCACCTGGGGAGGAATAACCCCAGGCATCAGGACAGATTGACCTGCTGGAGAGCAGCTCCACGGAGAGGGACCTGGGAGTCCTGGTTGACACCACGTTACCCACGAGGCAGCAGTGCCCTCGTGGCCAAGAAGGCCCATGGGATCCTGGCTGCATCAGGAGGATGTTGGCAGCAGGTGGAGGGAGGGGATCCTGCCCCTCTGCTCAGCTCTGGGGAGGCCGCACCTGGAGTATTGGGGGCAGTTCTGGGCTCCCCAGTACAGGAGGGACGTGGAGCTTCTCGAGAGGGTCCAGTGGAGAGCAACAAAGATGATGAAAGGACTGGAGCATCTCTTGTATGAGGAAAGATTGAGTGAGTTGGGCCTGTTTTCTCTGGAGAAGAGAAGGCTGCGAGGGGATCTGATCAATATGCATAAATATCTGAAACGTGAATGTAGGGAGGGAGGGGCCAAACTCTTCTTGGTGGTGGCCAGTGATAGGACAAGGGGCAATGGATACAAGTTGAAACACAGGAAGTTGCATCTGCATATGAGGAAGAACTTCTTCACTGTGAGGGTGCCAGAGCCCTGGCACAGGCTGCCCAGGGAGGCTGTGGAGTCTCCTTCTCTGGGGATCTTCCAAACCCACCTGGATGCCGCCCTGTGCCCCGTGCTCTGGGTGTCCCTACTGGAGCAGGGGGGTTGGACTAGATGATCTCTAGAGGTCCCTTCCAACCTTAACCATTCTGTGTAATATTTGTACATATCTTGCACATACACAGTTCACTGAAATAGAAGAGCATGCTTCAGACATACAGAAAAAGATATGTTCAAGTTTCCCATCTTTTCCCCTAGGGATGAAGTATATGCGATCTAATGTCCTGTGTTTATAGCAACTTTGAAGATATGCATGTTGCTATGTTTTTATATTACAGATAGCACAGTTCAAAGGAATGTGTTTGCCCTTGGGACTAGAGGAGGAAGAGGTCTGCCTGACTGAGTTATGTTTTAAGCTTGTCAAGAGAGTGTTATCTTCACTAAAAACTTATACGAAGCATAGAGGAATGGGGTCCCAAACCTACTTGTGAAATGCCTGTGATTTTCAGATTTGATAATCTTTCCTTCTCATCTTAATCTTTATCACAGTGTTAAAAACGAACTTCTGCTTTTTATTCTTATTTAAGAGACCAAAAGGTTTCTGAAGCACCAATTATGCTTTGCTACTTTTTGTTCACCTCCACTGGAGCTAGCTACAAAATGTTCAAATGAATTAATATAAATGAGTTTGTCATAAATATTAAGTTATCTTGGTCACTGCATTAAAAAAGTAACTGGTTAAGGATGCTATTGTTTCAAACTGGAAAATGAAAAAAAAAACCCATACTAAATTGATAGTATACATTTTACTGCCTCAAAGAAATCAGGATGAAGTTCTGACTCACTTTCCAACTCCTGAGAAGAAGCTAGGAAAGGACTGATTTGGGTGGTAAAACTGAGAAGATACTTGTTTCTTGACACTATCTACTCAAATTTAAAAGTAACTCTCACTGATTCTGCTATACAAAAAAGGCATTATAAAAAGTAATACCATATCATTTGTATAGGATGATTAGCATAAAATACAGAGGAAACAGAAAACTTCATATACAAACAAGGAGTTCCATGAGTAGTGGCAAATTATGTATAGTTCTATATGGATCAGTCTGTGTCTTGAATTCTTCAATGTTGAGTAGGAGAAAAGGAGAAAAGCGCAATCAAACCCTTTCCACAGCTGCAGTGTTCATCAGCTCCCTCTAATGGAAAATCTATGGTGTGAAATCTGCTCGGATGCATTCTCTGAAAGCCAGTGTTAACAGCATCTCGCTTCTCTATCTGAATGTCGCTTTTTATAAAGTTTGGGATTGCTTAGTATCAAACATGGTATCTTCAAATTTCCTTATCATCATCTTTTTTAAACAGATCGATATGTTCAGAAGTTTAACATGCATGTCTTCCCCAGGTCCTGTGGCCTGGGGAAGGAGAAAACGGGCATGCATATCAGGCTTCAGAGTAAAATGTTATATATGGAATAACGTCTGGGAGATTTTGCCTGGGAAAAATTTGGAGTATCATGTAGTGGCTCTCCAAAAGCTCAGGTATGTTGTAAAAGTGAGAGACGGCAGCCAGCTGGCTGGGCAAGTCAGATGTGAAGAAAGAGCTGGGCAGGGGAATAGAAAGAATATTCTTTCTTTTTCAAGAGTTTAGATGTTTAAAGCTTTGATCATATTAGCAATTCCTCGCCAAAGGTTTACAAAGTGAGTAATTCTTTTAGCTAGTTTACTTCCAGCTAGCCCCCCCACACACACACTTCATTGTACATGAAGAAGAGAAATAGCTTCTTGTTTTGAAATCTAAGTTGTTATTCTTCAGTCTTTAAACCTGAAATTTACTGAGTTTCCCTGTTAGGAAATTCTTTCTCAGAGTCTTATTGGATATGAATGACTCAAATTAGAGAGTAAAACTCTCAGGAGAATATATGATTATTTTCTGTTGCTTAGCCTGATCAGGTAAATTAAAAGAGATAGAAACTGCATGTCTTTTACTAAATATATGAATTTGGATCATGGTTTCCAGTTTTATTCACTTATTAAAATCACTTATTTTAAAAATGCCTTAAACAATCTACACTGATACCTGATAAAAATGCTTCCAATCCCATTTTCTCTACTTTGTATTATAAGAAATCACAGTTCTTTTTCAAATACTGTCAAGTTTCTCTGAAATAGTAGCTTTGAAGTACTACATACCAATACTAAACAATCTCAGCAATTCCATATAACTAACACTGACATAGACAGTATAACAAATCAAGGCTATGATAGTTAAGTGAAATACTTAAGCGCATGCTTCTGATGGTTCTGTAGGATGTGAGTGTGAGCTTTGAAATGCTTTGGTTGAATTTTAATCTCAGAAATTTTAAGCAGGTTATGTAATTGCTATGGAACAAATGCATGAATAACAGCTTCCTGCTGACTACCGTCATGTAAAAATGGTACAGCTCTAAGTTTCACATTTAAGCTTAGCTGTTAGCTGTATACTAATCCAACACTGATCTCATTATTCTGCATATCTTTTATAGTCAGGGAATGGGCGAAGTGAGGAGCAATTCAGAGAAGAGTCTTATTGTTTGTGTAGGGAATAATTAACTGTGGAGATGGAATACAAGGGTTTCCTTAGGGGAGATAGACTTCATGATATTTTTGGTATTTGAAAATAAAACTTGGGAGCTAGTGAGAAATGGGTGAAATTCATCCTGGACTGAAAACATTTGTCTCTTTCTAGGACACTTAGGTTGCTTATTAGGATGTAAGCAACACAGAGGTCCTTGTATGAATCTTTTATAGTAAGGTAAGTCATCTTTGGGAAAATTTGCGCTACAAACTATAGTTCTATCCTTTTCCAAAGGAATTGCACTGTAGGAAGTTAGAACCAGAGAAGGAGTTGAAGATTTTGATGCTTTGGGATTACCAACATCAAATCATGCCCAGGCTCTCAGGGTAGCTTTGAGTAAGGTAGTAGTTGAGGTGCCAGACAACACACATGCTGTTTTGGTGCTCTGTCCAGTCTGAAGCATCTTGCTTCTTAACAGTAGAGCCGCTGTCGTAAATAAGGTGGTTCATAATTCCACCTAGGAATGGTGGGAATTATGGTGGTAAAAATGGTGGAAAAGGTTAATTCATAATTTTAGTCTTGCAGCTAGGAATCCTGCATTCCTTATAGTGCAACAGAGCAACTTTAATAGCTCAAGTGCTGCATCTTTCCATTCTGACCTTTACACACAACCTTGTGTGGGAACATGCTCCTGAGAGATGTGATATATAGATTTGGGCTGAGGTAGAAACTGAGTTTATAGATCTTATTCTTGAGGGCTTTTATGTGAAGATGACAGAAAAAGAAAACATCTAAAATGTTGTGGTGGTTTCTTCTTGATTTGAATTTGACCCTCTTATGATCTGTTCTGTTTCAAATATATATGCCAAATATAGATAATTCTGAAAGCATGTAATAGCAAGGACTGCTGGTGTCTAAGGACCTTAAAGTCCTTATGACTTCAGATGTCCTTTAAGAAGATTTTGTATAAATCTCAATTTTAGAGTTGGTTATCTGAGGTCTGAGATCCTCTTTAAACTGCTTCCTTAATTCGGCCACAAGAACACCCGAGATCTATGCAACTTCCCTGGAGAAAACTTGGATTCTGATTGTAAGCATTCTTAAAGGCAGACAGAAGCAAAATAGAAATTACAGTAGCTTTTGTCTTAGGTTTCAGTCCCAGGTCTGAGATTTTAACTTCTGCAGTGACAGCTGAATGAGCACTTAGAGCATTCACTACTTATTCTGGTCCTAGATCTATCCAGAACCAAACGTCCTTCTAATGGATTAGCTTAAATTTGTACATTGATATAGGAGCAATAAAGGGAATAATACCCTCCCTTTAAAACCATACTATTCTATTGAACTTTAAAGATTACTACAAAAGTTGCGATAAGTGATTCTAGATAGGTGATAGTAGGTTCCAAACTTCAGGAAATTAAAAATAAGTGGGATGTATATTGGAGCAATGTGGAGGTATGCCAGTGAGCTCAGCAGCCTAACGAGTGACAGTTCTGTAAGAGGTTATCGGGTGATTAAATAGGATGGAGGGAATGGTTTGATGGACATTTTATAAAAGTAGAATAATTCCATTTTAGTCCACTTATTGGATACTTTGCTATTAGGTATTAGTCAACAATATGCTTAATCAGTCAAATAAGACAGTTGCTTCCCTCATTCAGCACAAGTGTCCTGAACTTTCATTTGGGCTCTTGTGTACTGCTCACTCAGAGGCTTTTCTGGATGCTCTTCTATTGATTGCTGGAAACCTTTGTGATGATCCCAGGAAGACAAAGGAAAGTACATCCAATGAGGGCACAAATTTGCATGGAAATTAATGTATTTGCTTCGGGATTTTGAAATAACTGTGTAATCTCTTACGGCACAGAAGAGATTCTGCATCTATATTCCTTAATTCTAACAGACAGTATCATATCTACAAGCCTTTCTACTAAAAGACAGAAATCAAACTTAACTACTACACTGCATGAATTTATCATTTATTACAATTGTCAGATTAGAATCTGTATATGTCCATAATTTATCCTCTGCTATCTAAAGAGTTCATTTCATGGATTGTGATAAATGAAACTAGTTGAAAACTTTTGCAGATTAAAATATGCCTTACAAATGTGATTGCTCAGTTTGAAAATATCACCTCGATAGAGTTTAAACATGAACTTAAATAGCTTTTTCATTTTAATTTCATCTCTTCATTTTTATTTCCAGTATTTCCTTATTATTTTGTTTCCTTTTTCTCTGTAAGGACTATCCATTTTAAAGAGATATAGCTATGCACTATGTCGTACTGATGTTATTATTACCAGCGCTTTTTTTGTTGCTTTTTTCCCCTCTAGGAAAGCTATAATAAACTTAAAATACAGGTGAACAATATTTATCGCTCACAGATAACTTACAACAGTCGAAAATGATGGATACCTGACTTTTGTTTCCTGGCTCAGAGACAATAGCTTCCTGATATAATGAGCTAAATTGAAAGATAACTTATAAAGTAACCCTGAGACAGTAAGAAAGCAATTCCTTTTTATTTTACTTCTTACTGTCAAGCATGTAACACGCATGTCCATCCTGCCTCCCAAAAGATCATGCAAATGACTTGGCAAAAATAAAGAAAATACTCATACGGGCCACATTGCTTTCCCTAGCTGAGCTATAATTACAATTCCCAGTGACATAAATGGGATTCGTTGTTAAAATGTCTTATTTACCACCCGCTTGACAATATATTTCATCAATTTGACAGATTTGTAGAGCTTTCTTTCTTTCTGCTGGATGTTTAAATACTTCCTTTTAAATTTGAACTTAAATCGTCTGTAAATGCCTCTGTCCTCTAAAATGTTTTGCCTCAAAAGTGACTTTGAAACACAATCCTTGGGTCATAACTAGAAAAAAATGAGAAAGAAGGATCTACTCCAGAGCAGCTACTAATAGTTAGTTCAGACGTCAGGGAACAGAAACTGCCTTCCTTCCTTTGTGGCAAGGGATTAATACTGCTTAGTCAATTATGCTATCTTTCTGCCACTCTCTACTATGGCCCCTTCAGAGGGTATTCACCAGTGTCTGGTAGAGATAAATAAGGTGAAAAGTGTGAGGGAGGAAGGAACAGGAGAGAGCTTTTTTTTTTTTAATTGCTTTTATGAACTTTTGTTAAACATATATAACAGTCTCTACAAATAAGAGGGAAGTTAAATTCTCAGGTATGCTGAAGATGTATTTGGCTGGATAGGGAGTGCACAGAGATTACCTGAAATCCCCACAAAGACCCACAAGGCCTTTGAAATAAGAGTAGGAAACCTACTTGGAATTTCAGTGGAGCCTACTCCTGCAGAAGATCAGCTGCAGTGGTTCTTGGATCTCCTGCATCCCCATCCATCCTCCATACATCCACTTTTCTTCTTACTTTTACTGCTGAAATGTCAGGCAAAATAAAAACTGAAGTTCCTCTTTTGTGAAGAAAATTGTCCTGTAGGAACTGCTGTCTGACTTAAGTTCCTCACCAAGAAGGGCAGGCGGGTATTTGCCAAAAGGCTGGCCAATCTC
>NW_020455503.1:279222-309466 GCF_003342845.1 Nothoprocta perdicaria
CTTAAGGAAGCATTTCTTCACTGTGAGGTTGACAAAGCACTGGAACAGGCTGCCCAGAGAGGTTGTGGAGTCTCCTTCTTTGGAGATCTTTAAAACCCGCTTGGATGCAGCCCTGTGCCCCGTGCTCTAGGTGACCCTGCGTGAGCAGGGGGGTTGGACTCGATGACCTCTGAGGTCCCTTCCAACCTTCGGCATTCTATGATTCTATGATTCATTGTTCATCATTTGCATTGAAGAGAGTGCCTTAGATAAAGGAATCCAGCCAACAGATTTTGCTAGAACAGCCAGTCTGCTAAAGACAGTGGCAGATTTTTACATGGATCCTGCATTTTGTTTTCCATTTGCCTCTCTCACCTAAAAGAAAGCCAGGTCAAAAAAGATCTTTCTGTGCTGTTTGTTCAGGGTTATTATTACTGAATACAGCATTCCAATTCCATCATACTTAACATACTGGAGGGGCACTAACAGAGCTATAGGTGGCACCACATTGCAAAGACTTTGCTTGTGTATCAGAGAATCTCCCAAGTTGTATGTATAAACTTTGGCTTGTCAATTTTCAATTGGACTGAAGGTCTTGTTTTGTTTGTATATTTTCCTTACATGAACTGTGCTGAAAATGGATATGTGACCTTCTTGGCACATATTGCAAATATGCATTTGACATATCAACTTTTGGTAATAACAGTCCGCAACAGTTTCTGCTAAGATGACACTCATAGCTCAATGTTTCTAAAAATCATCCCACTATGTTTTCCATTGAGCTTAAAAGGCTGAGTTACGTTTTCTGTCTCAATGTAAGTGTAAGTACTTATTTTTCATACCTTAACAAGTGGCTGACCTGCCTGTATGTGTGTTTTGTAAACAGTCAATTCCCCAAATCAGTGTTTAAAACCAACCAAACAACAATAAAAAAATACTGCTGTCCAGAATGCTGGGAAAATGTAATAAATTACTGCCAAGTTTAAAGACCCATTTATAATTACACTTAAACAGTACTGAAAGATTAAATAGTGTATTAAACTTTCCTTTCTGTATACAATGAAACAAATTCAAACTGTGTACCAACTGTTCATTTTACTACTCAAGAGGTTAGACCATTCTCTGTAATCTCAGAATATTAGCATTCGTATGAATTTGGAAAGAGATTTTTAGAAGAAATTACTCCCTTTCAACTTTATATCAAAAGCTGAAATTCCAGGAAAGATTTATAGAGGCCCTATAGAGTATATACAATAATTCCAAATTATATGGTTATATTCAGTATTAATGAAGTTATTTAAAAATTAACTTGAATTTCCATTCAACCCTTTATTTTCTGTGTTCTGAGTGGTTCTAGGTCTTTGATTTGCAAGAATGCACTGGTATTATTTTATTAGTTAGAATTAAAATGCGCATCTTTCTAAACCAGTCCCTACAATGCTGCTACCTTGGCTCCTAAGCACAGTTTTAAAGCCAGTTGTTTGTTTGCACAGGCATACATACTTGGTTTCAAGTCCCTAGAAAATAAGGAGTAACAGATATTTACATGAAGAAAACCCTATTATACGAATTATAAGTGAAGAAAATAATTGTGATGTAAAAACTGAGGGAGAAGGATGAGGATTGAAAGAAACTGCTTCTTTCTCCATTATCTCTGCTCTTCATCCAACACTCTTCCTTCCCAGTTCCATTTTTATGAGTTAATTCAAGTTTTTTCTATGCAGAATATTCTTGCTTACCCCAGTCTTTTAGTAAGAACCTCAAATTCTTACAGTTAAAAATAGTATCTTTTTTCTTTTATAAACTATTTATACTATACTATTTTTTCTTTTCATACTTGAATCTGATGTTCCCTTTATAAATACACTACCATAATAATATTGTTTACCTTTTAATTTCAATGAATGTTAAAATCAAGACATAAATACTAATTTAATATCAGAATAGTATATAGAATGAATAAAATGTATGCTGCAGCAATAAAAGCTGCAGGAACGAGTGCAGAAGAAGCCCATTAGAATGATAAAAGGAACGTAAGCTCTATATTAGGAGAGATGTCTAGAAGAGAGTGGCTTGTTTGGCCTAGCAATGAGAAAGGTAAGAGGATAAAACTCCTCTTTGTCTGAAGCACATCAATGACCTCCTAGAGGGAAATAATAAATAAATAAATAAATTATAGATAATGCTGAAAGAAAACAAAATGCTTATAAAATAGTCATAAATAACCCCAGGCATGAGTACAGATTAGGGGTCGACCTGCTGGAAAGCAGCTCCACGGAGAGGGACCTGGGAGTCCTGGTGGACACCACGTTACCCACGAGTCAGCAGTGCCCTCGTGGCCAAGAAGGCCCATGGGCTCCTGGCTGCATGAGGAGGATTTTGGCAGCAGGTGGAGGGAGGGGATCCTGCCCCTCTGCTCAGCTCTGGGGAGGCCGCACCTGGAGTATTGGGGGCAGTTCTGGGCTCCCCAGGACAAGAGGCACGTGGAGCTTCTCGAAAGGGTCCAGCGCAGAGCAACCAAAATGATTAAGGGACTCGAGAATCTCTTGTATGAGGAGAGACAGAGAGAGCTGGGCCTGTTTAGCCTGGAGAAGAGAATATAGAGAGAGGTTCTTATCAACATGTACAAATACCTGAGAGGAGAATGTAGGGAGGAAGGGGCCAAACTCTTCTCAAGTGGGAGCCAGTGATAGGACAAAGGGTAGTGAGTATATGTTGAAACACAGCAGTAGATGATCTCTAGGGCTCCCTTCCAACCTCAACCATTCTGTGATTCTGTGAAATATATTTAGGTAGGAAACTCAGACTGTTTCTAACTAGTGAAGGTGTTGTGCAGCAATTTTTTATTAGGAATAGCAAGGATTTTGGCATCCTCATGAAAGTGGGCACACTGCCATTGCTTAAAATGAATAAGGACTGAATGTGATTGAAATCAACTGAACACAGTCTCTAAAGCTGCAATCTGGTAGAACTGTCAACTGAGAAAAAGAAGCACTGAAGGACTTGTCTTTACCAGTATTTTTAAATGCTTTTCTTCTTTACTGATGGGAACTAAGTAAGTATCAAAGGAAAAAAAACAGGTTTATCAAGCAAAGAATATGATACTACCTTTATTCATCCTTTTTGACACAGTCGAAGTGGATGAAGGCAATGCAGTGTATTTGAACAATACTCTCAGTGCTGCACGGAAAATTCATGGAAATGGAAAAAAATAGTGCCTGGTTAGCTGTACAGAATTACAGAGTACATTTCTTACATATTAGGCAAGCTCACAGCAATGACTGTGAGATGAAATTACTTAAGATGAAAACAAGCATCATTATGTATTCAGTAATGATTGAGAGACAGATGTTAATTCAATAATAATTATATCTGATAATGAGAAAAAGACAAAGGTTTGCATATTTTATTTTTCTTACTGTTCTGATCTACATGCTAGATAAAGGATAAATATAAGAAGCCTTGATGTGACTGTTTTTCCTTGTTACCTATATTTTTGCTCTCAGAAAAACACAGTGTAAGCTACACTAAATGTCCGATGCCAGAGCAAAGGCTGAATAGGAGAAACTCCATGTGTGTCTTATGATTCAATAGTCTAAGATTAAAGTATTTAAAAGACATTTTTCTGCTCTTCTGACTTATATTTTATGTCTCTCAAATCCAGGTATGTCCCAGTTGTTCACAAATGTGAATGCTTCTCTAGCATTTATCTTTTTATCCTATTTAAATTAAAAAGTGCGAACACTTAAAGATATTGCGGACAAAGAATCCTTTGGATAGGAAATCAAGCCTAGTTGTTGCTCAGCTTGTTCTGTTGAATATTTTTGACTTCTCATATTAAAAACTCTAAGGTAAAAGACATGGAGGGGGGTTTCCATTCTATATTTAGCCCAGTTTCATGCAAAAGTAACTTAAGGACAATGCTTGGAAGAGAGAGTCCACTGAAATTCTAAGTACAGCATTTAGGGCAAAATATTTTGCTTTAGCTAATTTTATATATATGTGTGTTACATATATGTGTTTGCCTGTGTGTGTATGTAATTATGTCTCATTGTGGAGAAAACATCCTAGTAGAACATTGGATGGCTTTTGCTGCCAGCTGCTTTGCTTCAAAATTAAGAACTGGATCAATAAATTTATTTGAACAGTGTTATGTGTATCAACATAAACAATCTTTGCAACCTTACCCTTAGAACAATGAGTGTGTAAAATGTTATCAAAAGGTTCTGAGCTACGATATATCATTGAAATGACTCCATATAATAAAAATGTAGCCTAGAGTCTCATTGGTTGATGAAGATGCTTCCAACTCTTGACAGATCCAAGAAGTGAAAAAGACCTTGCTAGAAAGGGACTGCAGCTGTTACCCGTCTTCCTTCTATGTATAGCTCTATGTGTATGTTTAACTTATCACAATTCAGTTTACAAAATGCATTCCTACAGTTAAAAATATATATATTTTTCAAAGTAATTCTTACTAGAGCATGCCATAGGTTAATGAGAAATTGAGGAACTTCACCTAGCTGAACTCAAGTATGTTTCTCAAACTGTCCTTTAATTAAATTTTATACCGTCTCCCTTTAAGTCCTATTACTGGATGATGATATCAAAATAAAATAAACTTATTGAATTAAAACTTAACAAATTTACATTAAAAAATAAGAGTTCATCCATGTTTCTTGTTACAGTGCCAACTTAAGTATAGAATTGCATTTAAGTAACACAAGGCTACAACTGGGTAGAGAAAAAAATCAATTTTTCCCCCTTCAAGGAAACACCCTTTAAGGGACAGAAAATCACAGACTGTAAATAGTTGATTACGTGATGCTTCTGTCTAAGGGGAAGGAGCATTGGACTTGACAAGTAGGCATGCAGCCAAAAGTGCCAAATAACTTGCTGTGGCCCAGCAGTTTTTCCATTTGGAGACATTATCCATTAATAATATCGATCAGAGGAAGAGAGGTCAGTATAGAACCTGTTGCTTACAAAATGCAGGGTGGACTGAATAGTACAAGATATTCTCCTCGGGATTTTTTATTTCCTGAAAAACAAACATACCAGTATTAAGTACTGAATTTTTACAAAATGGAAAAACTTGGAAAAAAAAAAAAAGCCTAAGTATGAGACTAATAAATTCATTTTTTTCCCTCTTCTAATTAAATCATTTCAAAGTATACTTTCTCCTTTTTATCTGCTTGGATCCTACTATCACTTGTGTCCTGGATTAAAACACACTGATGCTTCTGGAGCCAAATTCCAAACAGGCACTTGGCATACACCTACTTACTTGTTGCCTAATCCTGTCATATTGAATTTTCACAAGTTCAGTCCCCCACTGCATAAACTTTTGATGTTTTGGCATGAGCAGAACCTGAATCTTAGCAACACTTAGCTTCTTGGTACTCTATCACACATTCCAGCAGGCAGATGCTCCCTTGTCTTTTCTCATTTGAGACTCCAGTACATTAAGGAAATTTAGAGTATGTTGCTTTTTATGATTCCCATTCTACAGAGCGCTAGTTCTCTGCATTCAATGAAGAGAAATAACTAAGATAATTAATTCTAGGTTACTGTTCCCCTTGGAAAAAGCATTTTACTTAAATCCTTAAAGTGTTTTGTACATCTAGTCTTCTGCTAAGTGCTTCCAGGTTCTTAGTCCTGGAAATTGTGTCTGTGAAAACTGTAAATGACATTTTATTGCAATGCTTCTGAACTGCAACAGATTGAAATCTGCATTTTTTCTCTTCCAAACTCTGGACACTTTTCTATCTCTTATCTTCTCTCTTGGCTTCTTCAATATACTCATTAGAAACATTAATAATTTTTTTGTTTATAGTCATCTCAAATTAACCTTGACTTTTGAATGTCTGTCATCTGCTGAGCCTTCTGGTTTGAGATATTCACCTTAAAAACAGGTAAAAATTGAAGTATTCCTAATTTATAATATGTACTTTTAAATAAAGAGACACCCCCCTCAAAAAGGTAATAACTGTATTTATTAGCATATATTGCTAATACATGCTTGGACCTTGAATTGGTCCAACTATATTTAATTCAAGGATCACAGAATCACAGAATATTCAAGGTTGGAAGGGACCTCTAGAGATCATCTAGTCCAACCTTCCTGCTCAAGCAGGCACACCTAGAGCATGTGGCACAGGGCGGCATCCAGGCGGGTTTTGAAGACCTCCAGAGAAGGAGACTCCACAACCTCCCTGGGCAGCCTGTTCCACTGCTCTGTCACCCTCACAGGAAAGAAGTTCCTCCTCACCTGGAGACAGAACTTCCAGTGCTCCAGTTTATGCCCATTACCCCTTGTCCTATCACTGGCCACCAATGAAAACAGCCTGTCCCCTTCCTCCCTGCATTCTCCCTTCCTGAACTTATACACATTAATCATATCCCCTCTGAGCCGTCTCTTCTCCAGAGAAAACAGGCCCAGTTCACTCAGTCTCTCCTCATACGAGAGATGTTCCATTCCCTTAATCATTCTGGTTGCTCTTCTCTGGACCCACTCGAGAAGCTCCACGTCCCTCTTATACTGGGGAGCCCAGAACTGCACACAGTACTCCAGGTGCGGCCTCCTCAGAGCTGAGTAGAGGGGCAGAATCACCTCCCTTGACCTGCTAATATATATGTGTGCTCCACCCAATCCCTCTGTAGAGCAAGGAAACCACACTACTAGTTTTGTGATCAACAGAATCAGGACTCTTCAAAAGGATCATATTTTAAGATATCTACACCTATTTCACAGTTATCAAGCTGGTAGAGGCAGAGGCCTTGCCTGTTATTTTTTTCTCTTGATCTATGCTACTTATAAAAGCATCACATCTTCCAAATTTCACATTTTTCCTCTTTTCATGCCCTTCTCAAACCTTCTTATACTTTTCCTTGACTACTATTTCATGGACTTCCATGTAATGCTCCAGTCAACACTTCAGTAGCATAAGTCCTCAATCAGTGAGCCCCATTTAGGTTTAGGCCCTACCTGAAAGCAAAAAAATTGGAATCCAAAGGACAAGCAAATAGTGTTTCCTAGACATCCGTCTAGGAGAGGGGGACTCCTTATCAAGGTAGGGGGCACACCATGCAGTTTTATTATTTGTAGAAGCACAAAAATTTATGGCATAACATGCATATTTTAAAATATTTCTTAAGGCATTAACAAGTTAGAGCAGAACGGTTCACATACCTATTACATTGGGTCTAATTGTACAGTTACTATGTTAATCATTCTGTCCAAGTTAATACTGGCAGTTGGAATATATCAGTTTTATTAACTGTGTAATACGATAGCCATTAAACGTTTTGCAGTCTTAGCAAAACGGAAATGCTACCCACATGCAGAAGGTGTGTGGCCAGAACTGCAATTCCTTGACTGTTGTGTGTTTTGGGAGAGTTTTTACTGGTGGAGGAAGAGCAGTATCTGCTGCTGCTGCTGCTGGCACTTCTCCCCTGGTCAGCCTCAGTACTGTCACTGAGCTGCCTTGAACTTCAAGATGCCAGTGTGCAGGTGCTCTTCAAAAGGGTTGCAGAGGCACAATACTCATCCTATATCTTTGCAGAAAGACTCTCCGGTGTCAAGACTAAGTAACTTAAATGATATTACTGTGGTTAGATAAGTACAGCCTGAATTCTAAGAGATTTTCCAATCTATTTTTTCCTGTCTGTACTCACCTTAAAAGAGGTTGATTCACCCTTATAAAGGTGATGTTCTTACTTCCCTGTGTACATGTGGTCATTTATTATGTTTATAAAGTTCTTTTTTATCATTCATAGTGACCTCTCTGCAATGAAATACATATACCTATGTTGTCAGAAACCATAGTAAGCGCACCCAATGTCAAAAAAATATATATAAACTTGAATATTTGAATACAATTAAAGAGACAATTTGTTAAATTGTTAAAAAACATCTGGTTAAATGTAAAGTGGTGGGTATATTGTTAAAAGATTAGTAAAACTCAAGTAGTCTTCCAGCAGAAATTTCTGAAGACTAAATAATTCTTGTAATTGTGGTGGGTCAAACACCTGCTGGGGCTACTTTGAGTGTGCAGCTACAGATGACCTGGGGGCAGACTGGTCCAAAGGAACCATCGTGACACTTTTTTTCCAACAGTCTGCTCCTGACACACTGCTCTGATTCTCGCTTACCAGGTTGTACTGATTACCAAGTCAGGAATAGGTGAGACATTTCTAGATTTATTAACCTTATCAAAAGTTGCTGTAGTTTAACTTGAACCATTGGTCACCAGTTGAAGTTCCTCATTCTTCCTGGAATAATTGATTTCACAACTCTATGGTGTTGATTGTGACATGAGTTGTTACTGCACTTACCTGTTAAGACTTTCCATACTAACTGAAGTGGAAAATAATACTGTATTTCTTGCGTGGAACTATTGTGCCTCTGTTCTTTCAGAATGTTAACTGTATGAACACTCTAGGTGCCTTTCACATTCATTTATAATACTCTTCTTCCAATGAATGATACTGCCACTTTATTGGAATGAAGAAAAAGGAGGAAATTCTCCATCTCTGTAGATCTGTGCTCCCATGACTCAGTCTTCAAAAGCTTACTGAGTTATATATTGCCTATTATATGCAGTACTCTTTTCAGTGAAAAGTCATGACAATAATTGAGCATACAAGGAATTGACTCAGATAAGTATGCTATGTGTGTTTGTAGGATCAGATTATGTGTCTAGATCCTGTAATATATTTGCAATACCATGCTGGGAAAAAAAATCTTTCCTTTTTGCATTTTCAAGTTCCTGGTTAGATATTTTGCAGGAATTCATTGTAGGTGATGTTGTAATTAGGTTAGATATTTTGCAGGAATTCATTGTAGGTGATGTTGTAATTAGGTCCTTTGGAAGCTTCTTCAAGAATTCAAAGGCAGGAACCTAACCAAGGATTAACAAGCATTTGTTTAAAAAAAAAAAAAAAAAGCATTTTGTTTTCTCAAAAATAGCTGATTTTTTTCTATTGATATTTTTTCTAATCCATGATACATCAATGATAGATGTTCTTACTGCATATGCAACCCCGCTCCAATCTGTAGGAGAGTATGACCTTAAGTATGGTAACTTGCTGTGAATAGGAGCAGTATTGTTATACCCTGGGACTTTTATGCTTTATATACCCTTATATTTTAAGATTGCCAATGCTTTACCTAAATGTCTCATAGTTCAGAATATGGGTTTAACCTTGAGCTCACTGTATCCAAAGCAATTGCTATCATTGAATTTTAAGTGCCTATAGAATCTGTATTTATGGATACAGCTTATGGTACAAATCGTCAATTCTATAAAATGGTAAGCAGCATTCATTCAAGCTGAATTTGATTGCCTTTATGGATCTTTTTCAACTTTGGGGTGCTTCCTAAGTCCTCTCATTTAGCCTATAACAATACGGTATGGGATTTCCTTTTTTTTTTTTTTTGAGAAAAGCAGAGTTAAGGCTAAAGATTGCTGGCTGCACCATAAATTAAATGGTCACCATTTAATTTATCTTTATTCTACAAGTATAGAGATATGTGATGATAAAACATTTTTCAGTTGTGAATATGCTTTTAAATAAAGACCATGAAGATTAAAGCAATTTTTGTTTCATTACCATTTAAAACTTAATTTTAAACACAGGCTCTTAGTGAGAGAAATTAAATGAATGGGAATGGCCATTATGATTGAGTAAAGAAGCAGTGTTTTTAACAGTTTAGGGATGAAACATTCCAGTCTCTCAGTCTCTCTTCATAAATTCAGGCAGGTATAGAGTGTATCTCGCGGAATGCCGCTGCCACATGTGCTAAGTGCACACATGACTCTGCTCTTCAGCACTGGCTGTGTAAGCGCATTTTCCTTGTGGCTGCAGATTGCACAGGATACAACACGCACAGCTTTTGGAGCTAATGCCAAACAGCTAAGATTTCCTTCAAACGGCTTATTGAAATGCTTCATGGGCTTACCCTTACCTCCCTGTTTGGTGCTACATTAGAGCCCATCCAAAAGAGCTTTTGACAGCCTGTTCTGCAATGTATGTGTCAGACGGCCAGAGCAGTCCAGATAAGCCAATGAGCATCCCTTAGGATCTTAGAATCATAATCATTATAGTTGGAAAAGCACTTTAAGATCATCAAGTCCAACCATAAACCCATCAACATCGTTCTTGCTAAATCATGTCTCCAAGAACCTTATCTACATGTTTCTTGAATACTGCCAGGGACAGTGACTCCACCACTTCCGTGGGCAGCCTGTTCCAGTGCTTCACTGCTCATTCATTCTGTACAGAAATTCTTCCTCATGTCTAACCTGAACCTCCCCTGGCACAACTTGAGCCATTTCCTCTTGTCCTATCTTCAATAGTTATTCTGGAGAAGAGCCTGCCTCCCGCCTCCCTACAACCACCTCTCAGGTAACTGTAGAGACCGCTAAGGTCTCCCCTGAGTCTCTTCTCTAAATAACGCAGCTCCCTCAGCTGCTTCTCACACAGTCTCTGCTCCAGCCCCTTCAGCAGCTTCGTTGCCCTCCTCTGGACACGCTCCAGCACCTCCATGTCCTTCTTGTAGTGATGGCCCCAAACCTGAGCACAGTGTTCGAGGTGCAGCCTCCCCAGCGCCGAGTCGGGACAATCCCTTCCTGCTCCGTGGCCACCCTGCTCCTGACGGGAGCCACGAGGCCCTCGGCCCTCTCGGCCACCGGGGCCCCTGCTGCCCATGTCCAGCCACTGCCGAGCAGCCCCCCAGGGCCTTTCCTGCCGCGCGGCCCTGCAGCCCCTCTGCCCCAGGCCTGGGCGCTCTGTGGGGCTGGTGTGGGCAAAGGGCAGGACCGGCCCTTGGCCCTGCTCAGCCTCACGCCGTTGGTCCCAGCCCAGTGATCCGGCCTGTCCAGGTCCCTCTGCAGGGCCTTCCTACGCTCAAGCAGATCTGCTCTTCCTCCCAGCTTGGTGTCATCTGTGAATTTGCTGAGGGTGCCCTCAATCCCCTCACCCAGATCATCAATAAAGATATTAAAGAGGACTGCCCCCAATCCAGACCCCTGGGGAGCACTGCTCAGGACCAGTCGCCAGCTGGATTTAGCTCTGTTCAACACCACTCCCTGGGCCAGGCCATCCAGCCGGTTCTTCATCCAGCGAAGGGACCACGTGCAGAAGCCCTGAGCTTCTCCAGGAGAAGGCACTGGCAGCCTGTGTCAAGGCCTTACTAAAGTCTCAGGCAATAAGATGCAGATGGCAGCACTGTAAATGGTAATGCAGAAAAAGCACAAGTTGTTTTTTTCTTCCTTCCATTGTGGACAGATAGGTCAATTTCATATCTTTCTTTTTTTTTTTTTTTTTTTTTTTCTGTTAATATCCATTAAAATCACACACTTTTAAATAAACAATATTTTGAAAGTTGGAAAAGCATTAACAGCCTGGGCATAATCACAGCAGTAATAGTCCTTTCAAAGGGGAGGACACTGTAAATATAGATATTCTGCAGTAGGCCCGGTCCAAAGCCAAGATCTTAAGAGGTAAGGTATTTAGTTGGAGTCACTTCCCTGGCTAAATCTCTGCATCCAACATGATGCACTGAGAAATCTGTTTGACGCATCAGGTTCATTACCTTAGAGGAAACTTATTCCCAGACCTGTGGTTCAGGCTTAATACGTATTTCCAGTCTAATAAAGAAAAAGCAAAGCAATTTTTTTGTACCTTCCTTTCATAGCTGGAGGCAAAGCTTGTTAGGATGGACCATGCAAGCATGTCTTGCCTAGGAAACCCTATTGTGATGGTTTGGGGTAAGCTCAGCATCTCATTTTTGATCATTTGTGTTACTTGTGATCATTTGATCTTTAGTCTTACTTGTGATATACTACAGGGGCCCCTGTAGCTCTCCGAGGAAATTCTCTGCAAAGCAAGAGGGGGAAAAAACCTGCCAAGCTGATACACATCAGCAAGGAAGAAAGTACTGTGAAGTCCACAGCTAGCACCGGTGCCATATCAGAGAAAAATTAAAAATGCTTTGATGTGGAGCAGGTCCACAAGAATGGAAACCAGAGCCCATGGGGGTTGTAGTTGTCACTGGGCCTTAATTAAGTTTTGAGTTGTTCTGACTTATTTTGAGACTGCCCCCTCTGCTTTTTCTTTCTTTTTTTTCTCTTCCAGGAGAGAGATTAAGTATTTAAAAAACTGAAATTTTTGAGGATTTAATGTGACAGTTTGAGAGATAGAAAGGGAGGATTGTTCAGGTTTTTTTTTTTTTTTTTTTGAGTGTGTGGACTCCTTACTATAGTTCACTAGAATTTACTGTGTGTAACAGAAAATAATTTTACATTAGCCCCTGGCCTACTGTTTAATGCCTATCATTTGTGAAGCTATAAATAAAAGGAGATCATCCCATTCAGCTATTTTCAGCTGGTATAGTCAGTAACAATATCCAGATCCCCACTAATAAATCTCTTCAAAATGCTGCATGAAGTACACAGGAGATGGACTACAAATAGTACAAGGATATTAAATAATACCCTCGCTTATTCTTTTGCTTTTCTTTTTTCTTTTTTAGGATGGTGGGTTTGGTTTGGTTTATTTCTTCTCTGAAGGGACTGTAAGATGAAAGAAACAGCTAGTACATCATGTATAAAACTATATTACAAATCATAGTGGGACCCTACTTTAATGAGAATCTTGGAGTCGTTCCATCTGCACCATACAGTGACTCTGGATGTCTGTTTCTTTGGTTTGAACACCAACTAAAATAGAACAATATTCTTAAAAGACACAGTGAAAATGGAGTGAGACCAACTTAAACTGAAGTATTTATATACAAATCCCTCTTTGCACTGTCCACTGTTGCAGCAAAGGAGTCCTTCCCTTTCAGGCTCATGTTCAAGCCAAAATATGAAGTTTTGGCGTCCTGAGTTGCCACAGATCCTACAGACTCCCAATTTCTCTGAGCTCCTATGAAAAGTCAGAGTACCCTGTCTTTTCTCATTGCTCTGGATCCAGCCTTGGAGCACAGGCTTTCTCTCCCTGTCCCATACTGTAGTCCCTGTGTCCTTGTGTCCCTCTGCCCTGCACTGCTCCCTTGAGCGAGGAGCAATCCCCTCCTGATCCCCTCCTCTCTCGTGCTGAAGCTGCCCGGGACAGTGCAAGGAGGCTCCATTCTGCTTTGCTGCTCAGGCATGCTGTCTGACACGCTGGGCTATACAGAGTCTGTACAGCAGACTCCAAATGGATAAATGGCTCTAAAGACACGCAAGTTCTTTATAGAAAAGTTTGCTTTTCACCAAAGCAAGTGGCTGTGAGGACTGTGAAATAGTGCTTGTTTGCTTGTTTGCAGATTGTCTCTGTTTTTTGTTTATTGTTTTGTTTTGGTTTGGTTTTTGGTTAAAAAGTTTGGGTACTAAATATATATAAAGTGTTCCTAAACGGAAATTAAAGGGAAATAGATTTTTAAGAAAACACCTTCACTATGTAGGTGGACATTCTTGTACAGTTTCCACAAAATACATCTAACTTCAAAAAGCAAACAGCAAAGCTAAATGCCCTTGGGTTCTCTATCCAAGTACTTGATTAAGTTTCCCTTCTCCAATCTAGGGCCAGAGTTTTGTTTTGTGGTTTTTTTTTTTTTGGTGTTTCTCCCCCCCCCGCCCCCCCCCGCCTTTAAGCCCCTTTAAGCACTTTTAATTCTCTAAACGACCTCCAATCATTGCTGAACTGTTTGGAAGCTGTGGAGCAAATAACACGATGCAGACAACTTTTTCATCAATATGGGCTTCATGGACAGATGATTCTTGTGACCACAAGGGCTATTTTCAGATCTTATGAGCAGTGTGAACGAAAAGCTGGGAAATATTGGCATAATACTGTAAAAATTAAGAAAAAAACTCAAGTTCTAATAATGCTTTAAGAATTCTTTCAAATCAAATATGATGCAGATGGGGAAGGAGGATGTATTTGTAATTTTCCATCTATATACTAATTAAGATTTTCTTGAGTTCTGGAGCCTTTCATGCAGATAGATCACAAGTTGTATGTCAAGAAATAATATAAAATTGTCTGAAAACTCAAAATAAATCTCTTCAAACTGGAAACTGTTCCCTTTTCATCTTCAAAGTTGAAAATTGTTTCGCACCCGTAGCTTCATAAAGTCTTCAGAACATTTAATCTTAATGAAGCTGAATCATTTTAGACATCTTAAGACCACTCAGACTTTTAGGATTTTTCTCCAAGATACTACCATTTAGGAATGCAAAACAGTCCCTTGCCCCCTTTCCCGCCCCGAGGTTGTAATATTAAGATGTGTCACTGAATTCTCAACTTCCACTCTGGGGGAAATGAGGTAAGGAGGGAGATGATAGGAAACGACTGGCAAGTTTTGTATTCCACTTACAATTCTGCCATAGCTTTCATATGTGACTATAGGCTGTCTTATCCTGCCTAGGCCTCATACTCCCCTCTGTACATCTAGCTAAAGGTATTTTCTCTCTTCATGGTAACGTGAATCTGAATTCATTAATCTCATATTAAAGCTACACGTGCTGTGTAAATAGGGAAGAGGCTCACATTATTCTCCTTTCTTCTTTCCCAGGCTTTCGAAGCCAGGGCTATTTCACTTTCTGCTAAGACCTCCTTTCCAGGACAGCAGAAAAGCCCTCTTTGCTTCTGTCTCCCTTGTGCCTGGACCATCAGTGCCAATGTTAGGACTCTTCCTTAAGAAAAGCTGTTTGATAACTGGAGGGAGGAAGAAAGAGGAGTGTTATCTTTTCAATTAACTTCCAAAAGATGAGTATTAGGTAACTGTTACTGATCAAGCCATTTTCCAGTTCATCTACACTATTCCCAAAAGTGCATCACTGACATGTATGAAAATTCTTAAGAATGAAATATGAAAAGTATGTTATGGTCCAGCAGCTTCCCAGCAGGGTGTGCCTGTAAGTGGCATGCCACTTTAAATCAGTAGTAGCAAACCTAAATAGCTCTGTTGAACTCCTTGCTCATATTCAGATCTAAACGTTGATGTACAACTTTCCATTTTATTAAAAATAGCTGTATAATAAAAATGACTATATAATAAAAATAACCTCTGAGACAATCTAGAAAAGGTAGGTTGCACCAAGGCAGGCTACGCACCTCTTTCCTTTGACCATAGCTCCATGTTCCAGTTGTCTTCATCTTCAGCTTCACCAAGCTGTTTCTATTGATCCCTCCATCATTCAGTTCAGCTACACTTCATGCAATAATAGAAATTGATTAAATACAGGTAACTGCCAGCTCCTGAACTGAGGGCTCTGTCATGATACACCTGAGGGCACCTGTTAATGTTTTCTGGTTTTCAAAGACTTATCATTGCACAAAAGACCCTGGAAGAGCAAAATGTGCCACAGGGAAACTTTAGTTCTGTGGTTCTGAGGTTTAAAAGCAACTTTAATTTATTGCAAAGAGCACGATTATGTCCAAAGCGTTTGTTTAAGCTTCTGAATAGTTAACAGAAAACAAAACAATAACGAATTCAAATTTATCTCTGTGTAGAAAGCAAGAATCAGACATAGACTAATCCACGGGGAATACAGAACTTTAATTAACCAATATTAGGTACTATTGCTCAAATTATGTACAGCTGAAAGCACTTACCAGGCAGTAAAAGAATACTGTATGTGACAAGCAATTTGTGCAATTACTTCTAAATAATCTCACTTCGTAACAAGATGGTTTTCAGGTTTCTGAAAAGAAGCTGAGTAAACATTACACTGAAGAAATAAACTTGTGTCACTTTATACTTCAAAAAGAGCCATATCTCTTTGACACTCTGAATTTATCCACATGCAGCTTAGACTGCTTCATCTGCTGCATGCCCAGGTAGAAGAGGAATATACACCACTTTATTGACTGCAACCAAGAGAATCAGGAGATGCAGACTTCACCAAAGAACAAACTGACATTAGATACCAGGGTTCAGGTCGGCATGCTGAAGAAGAGCATGCTTTGCTTTATAGGAGTGAAAACACTGAATACATACATACAATGAAAAAAATAGCATTAAACTTTTCTTTAAATACTTTGAAGGTCTTCTGTATGCTCCAACATGCTTGCAAAGCCTGTTTTGTTAGAGTTAGATATTCAAGGCAAATTTGTTTCCCCAAGTAAGCAAGATCTACAAGTGGAGCCAGTTTTTCAAGCACCTAACATGTAAAGAATTGCAACCTTTTTATGGCCTCTGCAACACTGAGCAGTCGGAGCAAGAATTATTTTTTCTATGTAACATGTACAGACCTTTTTTCCCCTGAGTAAATCAAACAAACCTTTTCCTATTTTAATAGTTAAAGAAACACTCTTTAAGCAGTCCCTTATTTCTCTCATAGTTCTGTTCAGCTAAAGGAAACCTCTCAATGTTTTTTCTCTCTAGTATAGTAACCCTCCCCATATATTTCATCATGAATATGCACTCATGATGAGTACACAGGTGCACATGAAGTCTCTGAATGGAAGTTCAGCCTAAGTAGCAAGAAAAAAGCACTTCTTTTGCAGTGCCCTTGTAGGTAGATAGGAGTTTAATAGCATGATGAATACTTGGGCTTATCTGTCCAGTTTTTATCCATGTGAGAAGTCCACCATCATACCTATGTAGCAGGTAAGGATATAGAATCAAGTCGTTAACTATGTTCTCCAGGGATTCTACTGCATTAGAGAATTAAAAGAAAGGCCCTATGGTAAAAGCATGATACTCTCCCCATGCTTTTGTAGAACAATACCTGGGACTGAAGTCAGCTGGTTCTGTTGGGGGCCTGCCTGATAAATGGGATCCCAGGCTTGGAGAAGGCCCATAATGCTGCTCTCAAGGGAACGAGCAGAAGCAGATGTGGCTATCGGGGCAGTTTCATGCTTAAACAATTTCATTTTCATGGTTTGAAATTAACTCTACATCTCTTTGTAAAAGGACTTGTAGAAGTTGTTTAAATGTGCACGTTGAATGTGCAAAGCTCATTTTATGCATTTTCTTCTTCAGGCAATTTTGCTCCTTTGAATCCCTCAAAGACAAGATGGAACCCAGAGAGACTTGTGCATTCAGAAGCTCGTTTCTTTTACTAACTTAGTTATCTGCTCTAGTAAGACTGACCATACATAAATATATATCCCTGCTGTGGTCACAACTGGATGATATGTGTACTGCATGCAGTATGTGCCCACCCTTTAGGGGTGGACTATCTTTAGAGGTGTCCTATCTTACTAGGACACCCAAAATACAGGAACATAAACTAACTTAATACATAATGTGCAGCATTCATGTAAAGCTGCTAAGGTGTCACAGAACGAGTGGTGGCAGGGGAGAGTGACAAAATGCACTTCACTCAAATAGAGAACTAACAATATGATTTATTAGTATAATAATGATTTCACGAGATTCTATGGCAAGATCGCTCTATTATTTACTACATGGAGGCACAAGATAATACAGGATTATCTTGGGATACCCACCCGTTGGGTCACGAGGTTCGGATTGGACCCCCTTGCTTYCCAGGCTCCTTCTGAGAGGAGTCTGGGTGCGGCTGAATCCAATCCTAGTCCCAGACCTGGTCAACGGTTTATGACTGAGGGTGCTTATGTTACAAAGTAAAGTTAAAGAAAGAGAGAGAGAGAGAGAGAAAGAGAGAGAGAGAGCAAGGAAGAAAGAAAGAGAGAGAGAGCAAGCAAGGAAGAAAGAAAGAAAGAAAGAAAGCACGCTATATTCACTTACCACAAATCTGCGGTGGAAAGGAAGCTCTCTCGAGGAACCTCRAGGAGTAACCTTGAGAGGCGTCCCTGCCCAAGGGGAGATCCTGGTGTGCAGGCCGCAGCCGTGTCAGGAGAGCTCAAAGGGGCTCTCAGGCTGTCCGAGTATTTATGGMATAAGATGATTGGCTTGTAGTCATATTTTTAACTTCAAAGACTTAGGTTAGTGTGTCGGCCTTATCTCCCTGTTTACGACGCAGCCTTGAGGACTGTTTTTGTTAAGTCTCAGTGAGAACAGAAATCAGGACGATGGCGCGTGCCAGAATTAGATCGGTCGCTGGTGGTCAGCAACAAAACAGGGCTGCATGTAAGGTACAGGCCAGGATGAGCTGGGAAGGGAACGTATCCGTCACAAAGCTTCCAGGAAGGGATCAGATTCCTCCCGTGTTTCAGGAAACTCCTACCAGCCAACTNACTTCAAAGACTTAGGTTAGTGTGTCGGCCTTATCTCCCTGTTTACAACGCAGCCTTGAGGACTGTTTTTGTTAAGTCTCAGTGAGAACAGAAATCAGGACGATGGCGCCTGCCAGAATTAGATCGGTCGCTGGTGGTCAGCAACAAAACAGGGCTGCATGTAAGGTACAGGCCAGGATGAGCTGGGAAAGGAACGTATCCGTCACATAAGGTGATGTGCACTTTTTTTTTCCCCACAGATTTTTTATTTTTGACTGTTAGTAATTTTAGGCATGTGCAGTTAGCAAGAATGCAAATATTTAACATACCTGCTGTTATGGGAACAAGGCAATGAAGTTTTGAGGGGTTACTGGGAGGTGCAGTTTCTCTGAAATGTGATACTGCAGCTGTGGCTTCCAGATAAATGGCCAATTTGTCCAGAGGTTTTTGCCAGCAGTAGTTAACATGAATTCTGGCAAAGACCCCAACGTTGTTTCAAAGACAGAGAGTGCAGGGAGTTTGCACTGCCTCAGTCGTTCCAAAACAATAAAAAGTCTTTCTCCAAAAGTCCTCTAGCCATACCTTGTTGTAATTTTTTGTATGTATTTGTCAAGGCAGCTTATACTAGCGGCCTAATGGATTGACGCTGACAGGACAGACTAACAGGGCAGGGGGCTTCATCCGTTTTCAGCCCTTCTACTGTTATTTCCACTTTAAATGGCCAATTTTGGAGAGGAAAAAGGGAGGAAGAAGATTCCAAACAGGGAAGAATGTGATGCTGCTAATTTATAAATTTACCATAGACATTTCTTACAGACTTTTTCTTCCAGAATTTCTCGTTTAGGAAATTTAGTGTGGACAAGCATACTACCTTTGCATCTATCAAGATAAAATACTCTTTGGCTTGTCCCATTTCTATAAGAAAAAAAACCCACAAAATCTTATCTTAGAAAGAATTGTTCTCAGAAGCTTTTAGTGACTATTCTTATGCTGTTTTGTTTGTACCTGAACATACATGTATGATTCTTGTTTGGGAGCCATCCCCCAAAACACCTCATGATTCTTTAAATTCCTTCTGTCTCCTGAAACACTTTTAAATTGCTGTGATTGGTATTATTACAAATCCTTTCCAAGATCACTCTCCAATGCAGATTAAATGAAGTGAAATCTGCTGACAAGCTTTCATTAGAAGTAATGACCACAGCTAAAATCAGGCACTACTTAAAATGTCATGTGTCTGTACATTAAGGAACTTTCCACACAGCTCTTCTTTTGTTTGTGTCCATGAAATAACTGCAACAGCCTTTGCCAAAAAAATACCCAGCCTCAATAACCAAACTCAAGATCTTGCACAAAAATCCTCAGTTTCTAGAGCGCTGGGTTGCAGTTCTGGTGTCTTGCTACATATTCAGGACCAAAACTGAACATTGCTTTAGACTAAACAAAAGCTTTCTCTGGTAAATCCAGTCTGACGAAATACTTGTAAGCATGTTTCAAAGCAAATTTCTTTCAATGTGACCTAAACTTGCCTGCTGCACAGTGGTCACTTCCAGCTGTGAGAGTCCTGCGAAGCCACTGCCCCTTTCCTGACATGCAGTGTGTGGCAAGTGGGAGATGCTCAGCACCAACAGGGAGCAAACGGTCTGTGGTGAGCAACACGCAGAGCTCGGGGTAGGAAGCAAAGCTCCTGCACGGATCCTCACTGAGGAGCAGAAGATGCCATCTTTCTGAGGAGGTGAAAGCTCCTGTAAGGAGCCCCTTGCCCTCCTTAAATAATTTGAAGTACATCTGTCATGTTACCAAAAATTTGCCATAAAAGACACATAAGTAATCTCATGTGTTGAGACCTGTGTCTATGGGCACAAGGGTTTATCTCTGATTGCATGAAAAAGCAAGGATTTATGAAGCCACTGTGAGTTTCAAGTCCAAATTTTAGAGTTTTTTTTTAATTTATTTTTTTTTTTAATCTTGCATCATAGGCTTAGTTTGGGAATCACAGCTCTAGTTTAGAAGCAACTAACATAAATAATAAAATGTTAGGATGTCATCAGAAACTAGTTTCTCAACTGAGGCACTAGCTACTTCAAAGTTAGACATGATGTTATCTTAAACGCGGAACTTCCTATTGCTCTTTAAATATGTCTTCAAATTAGCTTTTAATACTGTAAATTCAATATATTCCCCAAAGAATATTGAGCCAAAATAAAAAAAAAAAAAAGTCGAGAAGCTGTATAGTAATGACATTTCTGCATATTTCATTATAAAATAAATCTCTATTGGCAAATGATTCAAAAGTCAAAAATTCTTGAAATGAAGGATTTCCTAGCAGAAGTTTTGCTGGAGACTGGAATGCAGGTATCGCAATGCCTGTAAACAGATTATTATAGCACCTCTGGTAGAGAATCATCATGCTGCAAGAGATGGAAAAAAATTATGGCAGGTCAGAAGATGTGAAACATGTGCCCTCTCTTCTCCTACCGTCCCTTTAATTATTGACAGCCTGTCACTTAGGCCCTATGGTACAAGGAATAATAAAACAGCCCCCAACCTGGAGAGGTTTCTTCCAAATGAAATACTGCCATCTTGAGGCACACAGTGTTTCGTGGTCACCAATCTGCAGGAATTCAGATGATCAGTAGATCATCACCTCAAACGAAAAAAAAAAAAAGCTTGATGCTTTCATGGGACTACCAACCAAAGGTTAAATGTTTAAAGAGCTCATGAGAGGTCACCTTCTACCTTAAGGCAGAGTTAGCACTTTCTAAACATACTCAGCCAAACGTTTAAGGGAAATACCCAACTATTTTCCTAGTTGCAATAAGAGATCAGCAATGAAGACTATAACTATACTTGAGATCCTAACCAAAAAGATATGTTGTATCTCATTAAACACACATGCAGATCATCGTAGGATTACAGCATAAACTGGTAAAGTTGAGTGGGAGCAGACTATGTGAGTGTCACACACTTTTTCATCTCTTCCATCAAAGTAGAAATCTAAGATGAAATCATATGAATATATGTTCAGAACTAATTAGAAAATGTAATTTATTTCAGCAAACAAATTCTATCATATAGACTACTCAAGTATTCAGCGGAGCGGTAACATTGGTTTTCCTCTTTCAGTGCCCTGAAGCTGTGCTGACCTACTGTACTCAACCATAAAGGCCACATAACGATTTAGTCAGTGCAACAAATCAGAATTCCAGCCAAAAACAAACTAAAATAAACACACACACACACACACACACACACACACACACACACAAAAATGAAGAGCAGCTGCATCCTGACTGCTGTTTTCAAACAATTATACTACTCAATTAAAATGAAGTAGGCTTTTCATATTGGATATGAATATCATACTTGATATCCTATGCTTAAAAAAGTAAAATTCCAAATGATGTTATCACAAATTTCATGCTTTACGTTGCTTTTTTTTTCTTCTCCCCAACTAATCCTGAAAAACGTAGTGAAATATCAACCCTCCTGCCACTCTGTGCTAAGACGTGCATCTCCACCAAGTTTTCAGAATAGCGGCCCTGTAGGATTAGCGGTCCTCCTCAAATTCTGTTTCTTCTCTGGGCTGACTCTCAGACTCTAATGGTCCTGCACTACTTTTCCAAATGTCCTTCTGCTATTTCTGCTTAGGCATTTCATGTCAAAGATCCAAGACTTCTTCCAGACCCTCCTATACTCCCTTTTCTAATTTACTTATGTTACAGACAAGCTAGTAAACTAAATGGAGCTTGCAGGTGTTCAATAATTCCTCTAATTAGCTCTCTTGGGCACCTGTTGCATTACTACAAGGTATGCAATATGGCATGTCAATATTGTTGAAATATCTTATCAGTTAGAGTTTCATAGCCCAGAGAAATTGCCTCCTGGTCTTTAAGGAGCCAGAACTCAAGATGTTGCTGAGTCTCCCTCTCCCACAGAAAGGAGGCACACACTTCTTCTGATCCTTAGTAATTAACATTTAGCTCTTTGAAATATGAAAAAATAGACAGTTTAAATTGTTGTAAAGAAATCCAGTAGCAATTAAATGTGAATTTGTAAGATCTCAAAAACTCAGAAAGTGCTACTGATGGAATTGATTGGGGAGAACGGGAGGAATAAAGTGTTTGTTTCTATGTTGCATTAAAGGCCAAGGAGTTCGAAGGTTTTTCTGTACTTTCACTTAAAACTTGATAATGACAGTTCCTTTCTCCCCTATCTTTTATGTGATAAAGTATTTAAGTGATCTAAAGAACCTAAGATCTAAGGTTATGGTCCAAGGACTCATAACCTGTGGTATCTTTACCATATCCGATAAAATCACCATAGGTCTAAATAACCTTTCTCTATCACCAAACCTTCATCATTAGAAAAATCATACATAATTAAATTATTTTGCCAAAATATTGCCTGTTAAACACCTACACTACTCTTTTCTCGAATGGTCTTAGACATAATGAATGAAACATAACGTTTCATTTAGTTACTGAAATGAAAAGAACTAACAGTCATCCATGTTCTTTGATCCAGGATTGGGTGAAAATCTCTTAAAAGGTAACTCTTAAACTGTAACTCTTAAAAGGTAAAAAAAAAAAAGGTAAAAAGGCTTAAGTAGCTCAGACTTGCACTGAGTAAAAGTACAAATACAATTTACATGTCCAAATAATTGCAGATAAAAAGAGAGGCTGTAAGACTAGTCATTTCCAGGCACAATCAAAGTAGTTTTATGCACTTACGTAGGTACTAGCTTCCCAGATAACTTACAGACAGGGCTCTGTTGTTCCCAGCTTCATGTATGTGTACTGCAAAACACTGTGCAAGTTTGTAACTTTACACTGGATTCAAATTCTGTTGTCCTTGCATAAATCTGAAAAAGCTTCTTTGTGGTTGTATTAAACTTACAAATAAGAATTTAGCTCTGCTATTTTATCAGTGGGATAAAAATACACTGCCTTCCACTTCTGTAGGAGATGAGTGAAAATGAGGCTCCCCAGTCTTACTTGCTCTGCTTTTGAGAGCTGTCTGAGGTAAAACCTGCTGGGTTCACAGCTTCAACCAGCATCCAACACAACACAGAGCAATGGGCACCTTCCCACCCCGGCACCTCCAACCAAAACAGACTCACCTTAGTTTTTACTCCAGGGCCAGCAAAAGCAGATGAAGTGAGAAAACCATTGCAGAGGTCCGCTTTAAAGCCAGATGCTGACAGAGGACAGTCACTCTCATCCATTTCCTTTTTCTTCCTTTTTTACCGCCTACTTCCATACCAGTACTTCTGCAGGGTAGTACAATGAACCATCTCTCTCTCACTGCCTTTTAAGTTCTTGCAGCTAACGTACCTCCTCCTCCATGGAAAAGCCAAGATGTTCACGTGAGCATGTGTCGCTGCCCTGTTGGATGACAGGGAGCTGCCTGCAGTCTCCTCCGTTACAATTAGCTGGCCAAGTTTATCCCGTGGCCAAGGAAGACGGGCAGCACAGGCCCGTAGGCCAAGCCATAGGTGCAAGGCAGCAACACGGTGCCGGCCTGCACCCGCTCAGGGTGACTGCTGTGCAGAGCACAAGCACCTCGGCGTGCTCAGGCTGTGGTCACAACCTCTACAGCCATCACAGGATCACACCGCTCCATTGAGTTTCTGCTGTCCTCTGCGAAAATATGGGTGAAGGCAAGATCCTCGAGGCAAACCGCCTTCTGCACTTTCCACAGGCCTGTGCTAATACTTCTGGGCTCCTGACTGAGGTATTCTGGAGCTGACCATATTGTGGATAGCATTAAGATTAGCTGCCCCAGATTTTCCTCTTCTTCCAAATATGGATGCAACATAGTAGCCACCCAAGTAATCTGTCCCAAACCAAGCATTTTGTAGGTAATATAACATGTTATAATAATAATACTGAGTGTTGGTCACCAAAGAGTAAGCAGTGGCATCTAGTAGCGCAAAGCAAGTTTGCAGCTATCACTTAAATAATTTACTTTTCTAAAAAATTCATCTCTCTCATAGACACAATTTTATTTAATCTCTTTAACTAATGAGTATTCTCTATGCATGTGACGCAGGCACTCAGTTCTTTACTTTTCCATGTGATCATTTCATGCTGTATAGCTTAAATGCTTTGTTTTCACAGCATACCTTCATTGTACCAATACCATAGATGTAGTGTGTAAACCTCATTAATGCTTTGACTATACACATCCTTCTTGTTTAATCTGTTATCTAACTGCCTATCAGACAGAAGTGCAAGCACCCCGCCACACCAATTGCAAAGCTACATTAATTAGACTTCCCATTTTTCAATTTTTTTAAGTGTGGTTTTAGCCTGCACTGAGGTAAAAACAAATGCAAAGCAGTTAATACACTGAAGCCAAAGGAAGAAGATTTCATCAGTCCTGGAACTTTGCAAACTAAGTTGCAGGATTTTTTTTTTAATAACTGTAAAAGAAAGAAATTGGGAGTTCAACTGATATGGAATATATTTAATCTGAAGGCAAGCAGGTGGTTTCCAGTCACGAATGAGTGATATTCTAGCATATTTTCTCCAGGGATGTAGTAAGATCAAGAAACATAATGGTCTCTAAAATGCAGCTTGATAAATGCCGTTAACGGGATTGTGCAACATAACTGTTCATGGTGGCAGAAGATTGACACTAGCAGTCTCTTCCAAAAGTATATTTTTATAGAGATTCTGAAAAGAGTAAAACTTGATTAATACAATAGATTCCCAGCTCTTCAGAGTCAGAACTGACCATAAGGCGCCTGGAAAAATTAGGCTTATCTCTCTCCCGAGTTCTCTATGCGCATAGTTCAAGCAGATACCAGAACCATATTACTTTGATAAAAATGTTGCAACTTACCCATGCTATAATTGTCATCTACGCACACATATTTTGATAACAATATTATAACATTGTTTCAAAAAACAATGAAGACAAAAGATAAAAAATACCATTTTTAGTATTTGGGGGATTTTTTATACCAATACCAATTTTTCGGTCCTTTTTTTGAGTGTACTTTTAATGCCGTTTCTAAACAGCTAATTTCTAAAACCAAAGCGGAAATTCTGCTCCCTCCTTCCATCTTTTTCTTAATGGTATTCCTAACACACTATGTAAAGAATGATCTATCCTTTGAGAACCTGTTCTCAGGAAGAAATAATTTTAAGAGCCATTTATGCATTTATTTTAAGAACCAGCTATGGCAAGAGGGCCGGACATCTTTTACTTAGACCTGGCTTCCTACAAGCAAATCCTGAAATCCAGTTGAACGTGCACATCTAGGTATCAGGACCAGATACAACCTTATAACTCTTTCTCCTCCATTAAGCACAAGGTTAGTCTGGGGTCATCAGCATGTATACTCTATTCAAATATGCAAAGAGATAACTTTGAAAAATGTCAAAATATTTTGCTTTATATGTATAAACTTTTAATATTATAAATTGAAGGATTTTTACTGCTTAATGTCTACATTATGATTTCTGAGCAGTTTTAAGTTATCCAACAGTACTGGGTTTATGACTTTTAATTTCATAAAATATAAGCAATAATAATGAAGAAATTCTCTATTATTTATATCTTCCTGCTTAAATTAATGCCATGAAGGCTGCACAGCTGATAAGAATGTTTGATCAGGTAATATTTCATTCTACTGCGATAGTGTGGCCTGTGCTTTCCATGCATGAAGCAATAGTGACACCCAGTGTTAAAACCATCGCATTGGCTCCAGGCGCTCTCACCTCTGTTTATTTCTCATCTGTTGTTCAATATCGTTGTTCAAAATTAGCTCTGTCTTGCTATCAGAAAAAGAATAGTCTACTATCTCGAAATAGAAATGTTCTAAAGGTGTTTTTGGCTAAATATATGCATGTATTAAAAATGTCCTGCCTAAAATTTTAAAACGTATGTATAACAAAAATGTAAATAAATGTAAAAATTAAAATGTATAACACATTACATACATTAAAATGTAAAACAAGCAAAAGTATATTTATTATACTTAAACCATTCACCTTTGGAATTAAGAGGGCTTAATCAGGTTGAATTAAATTGAAAGAAATGAATTAAATACAAAATGAATTTGAAATAAATGAATTTAAACACTCAGAAAATGCAAAGGATGGAGTTTTGCGAAGACAATGCTTGAATTTCAGGTTCAAGAGTGACAGCAATGAAAAGAATCTGGCAGTCTCCTGTGGCATAAACATTGCAAATCATCGAGAAACTTTGAAGTCTTCTTTACTGGAAAGATGCAGATGACCAGCCACAAATACGGATGTTTAAGTAATAGAGACAATGGAAAGAAAAAAAAGAATGTGGATAGTGTATATGTGAATAGAAGTTGCACTTCTGTCTGGGTCCTGAGGGCATCAATAGCCCTGTGATCAGATGCCTGCCCCAGGATGTGCAGCTAGCTGCTCTTGAAAAAATGTTCATTGGGTGACTAAAAAACATGCTTCACAAATCAGGGATGGAATTGGCTCAATTCTGATCTTGACAGTCAGTAAATTAAATTCAGCAACACTTCAGTACATTTTTTTTTTGCTCTAATTCAGTAAATTAAAACATCACTGTCACAGATGGATGAGGAAGTAGAAAAACGTACATAGAATGTTAGTAAAAATCAGAAGCTGTTTATTACTTTAAACACTTGGTAAGGGAAGTTGCAGTCATTAGGGAAAACCCCTACCTTACAGGCCTTAGAAGAATAAGATGGAGATAGTGTGCCTGTGGCATAATCAAAGCACATCTCTCACCAAAGTTACTGACATATGTAATTTATAGGAGTTAACATTTCCAAAGAGAGTTCTCTAATGGGAAGTTTTTAAGGATCACAAAAATCCAAAACATTAAAATCAAGATTAGGCCTAGTCACAGAGAAAGACAATATATTTGTCTTAAAAAATAGAAAAGTTAACTACAAATATGTGTTTAATTCTGTTCTGCAAAATGAAATAATTATTTTTATAATTTTGTCACTGTTCTGTCTTTATTATGTATTATTTCACAAATATTTTTATTACCTGTACTTTTATGCAAATTGATGTTTGCTTTTTGAAAGGGTAATTTAAAAAATTGAAATGTATTTGGATTCATAAAGCACTTTACAGGGAGTACTTCTCTATGCTGTTGTGATATATGACAACTTGTTCTTAATCAAGATAATACACGTGGTACTTTCAAAATCGTATTTTCCTTTTAACTAGGTGAGATACCTTAGAAAGTTCCAGCATAATGGATCTAGCCTGACAGTATTGGTATTAGATGAACTGAAGAACAGTTACCCCTGATGCAATGACCTGTCCATCTTTCTTTCTCTCTTTCTCTTTCTTTCTTTCTTTCTCTCTCTCTCTCTCTCTCTCTCTTTCGTTCTTAATATTACCATAACCATACTATTCTTTCAATCTTCTTCAAGATCTCCATGTTTTGCTTTTGGTCATGGGTGCTGCAGGAAGGAGCGGGTTGTAACAAAAAAATGCTCTCTTTCTTCCAAATGTTCCCATTCAAAGCCTACATATATATATATTATATATAGGACATACTATAGGACATATATAGGACATGTGTGTATATATATATATTTATACACATATGTCCTTACTTAATAGCCTGATGAGTGTTATGATGAGCCTCATGAGCTTCATCAGTTGATATGCAAATGCTGTATTTACTTTTAATTTTCAAATAGAATACCCCTCCACATATGCAATGCACATACTCAAGCATGCACCTGGCAATTCTTACTTTGTTCAATTATAGTCATGTGTTTTAAATAGTCATGTATTTTATCACGCAATTTACATTTTATTCATATATGCTGCATTTGCTTTAGAGGATCCTCCAGATCAGCATGCACAAAATATGAGATAATTATATGTAAGTGTAATATATACACGAAGTTTTTATGTTGCCTTCTGCAGTGAAACTTCTAGTCATCTGTAAGATATGTTTGTTAAAATACATTCGTTTCTAAAACCATGAGCTATGAACGTTGCAAATGCTGAGAATCCTCCCTAGCAATTTAAGGAAAGTCAAAGGCATATAGAATTATATGCACTAAACCTAAACAGAAGGGACAGATTCAGTCATAGAAAATGAGAAAGGCAATTTGATCACATTTTCTTCAGGATTTCATGTGACGGAAGCTCTGGTTGAGGCCATAATATATACATATAACGATGCAAATCCCAACAAGCAATTATATTGCAGATTCTGGCTCAGAAAGCATTTTGAGTACACAAATCATAAATGCCTGACTCTAAGCAGCAGAAATGCTCAGTGGTTTCAGCTCCCCCTATATTCGGAAGGTATGTCGAAACAAAATTTACAGAAGTAGTCTGCAAGCACAAGTCTGAAGCTTCAACCAGCACTCACAGCTGAGATAACGCAAGATAAAACCTAAAATTGTTTATTTACCTCCAAACTTTATTTCCTCAGTTTCTAACCTGTTCTGAGTGAAGAGCCACACTCATTTCTTGTATAACATGCTGGAGCAAACATATTACATGTATCACACCAAATCAGCAGAAGTTCTGAATATTTTCATGCAGTTTTCTAATAAAACTACAAATAAAACTACCTGTTCTCCTTTCATTTTCAGGGCCAAAATGTTGTTACTAGTTAAGTGACAGGAATAAATGAATATTTTATGAAAACTGGCCATTTATTGTCTTAGTTTCGTATCTTTTATACTACATACATTATAGCAACAAAGTCTTCAAGTCAAAGATCAAATTCAACGACTGAGCTTCAGTAAGTAGGTGAAAAATGACAAACAAAAGATAGGGAAAATGTTCTGAAGGTGAAATTCCTTAAAAGAGGTAAGATTAGAAAAGATGATAAAGAGGTAGGCAATTCACAGCATAATAACCATATATCAACATAATCATTAATGAAAGCAGATTAGAAAGGATAACCTTAGTTATTCATCAACATTGTACAATATAAATTCATGGAAGAAAAATCATCCTTCTCTGTGACCTGTACATCTCTCCATCCATCTATCTATATCTAGCTATGTATCTCAAAATAACGGGACAACATGTATCAGACATCAAAACAGACATGTCTGCCCGCCTGCCCAGATTTCTGCAGAGAACAGCAGGAAGTGTTCAGGTAAGCAAAGACTGCATTACAATGGCTATCCAGAGGCTGCAGAGCCAACTTTAATTGTGGGATGTGTTCGGAATGTTTGACACGGCATGCATGTGCTTGGAATGCTTGACTTAGGCTTTCATGTTCTTTTAATGTTGCTTTTGTTTGTTTTTACTGAAATAAAAAGAGGTACCTGTTTGAAAACAGCATTTTTTTTTTCCAGAATGAACTACAGGTTATATTAATGGACCTCAGTGAGCTGTAAGCTCAGACAAAATGTCCTATTACTCTATTTTTTACCCAATGGGATAATAGTATTTTTCTCCAATTGAACATGTCTTTACTGTTCAGGTGAAGATTATTACAGGTACAGGCAATACAGGTTATCGATAACAATCATAATCTCTTGGGTGTTTTAATCCTCACATAATTTATTCCTGAGCAAAACATCAAAAGATCTGGGCCAGCCAGTGCATTGCCACAGCTGCCAGCCTTTGCTATTTAACAGCAGTACGTCCTAGATACGTCCTAACTACAACTTGTCTCCTCTTTTTACTAAAGGCAGCTCAAGGACAGTCTTAGTTGAGGCGTCGTGGCCCGAGTCTGCTAAGACGCACACGCTCCTGAGCAATGAGGGGCAGCCCGGCACTCAGGCCAGACGTGAGCAGCTCCAGGGCGGCCCCTGCACCGACCGAGGCCCCATCCGGGCCTTGATGCTCCTGAGCAGCGGGAAAACAGCACTTGTGGCGGAGGGAGGGTGGGAGAACAACAGTTGTGGCGGAGGGATGGTGCAGAAGCTGTACTTTCGGAGACAGGTGCCTGGAAGCACCCACCACGTGCTGCTGCACAAGCTACCTGGGGTCTCGCGCCCCACGGCTCCCCTGGCAGGCGCCCTGCTGCCGTTCCCCGCCGGCATTGCAAGCGTCTCCCCAACGCTCTCAAGCACGTAAAATAAAATAAAATAAAATAAAATAAAATAAAATAAAATAAAATAAAATAAAATAAAATAAAATAAAATAAAATAAAATAAAATAAAATAAAA